>NC_057804.1:76310538-76328262 GCF_018294505.1 Triticum aestivum
GGTTCACGTCAGATGCGCCGGCGGTTGGACGACGGCGACGATCAGAGCGGCGGTGGCTCGCCGGAGTTGCGCCAGAGACGACGGATCGACGCGCCAGGGGCACTAGAGGATAGCCCGTGCCCGCGCGCATCTAGGGGAACCAACGGGAGGTGCGGGGGTGGACGGAGTTCGCCGGAGGCGAGCTCGCGGCGGCGGCCGGAGTTCGGGCGAGACGCGAGCGAGAGCTAGGGGGCACAGGAAGGCGAGCTGGGGCGTGCTACGGACTTGTGGAGACGGTCTGAGCACGATGGTGCACTCAGGTGGGAGCTCCAGTGGCTCTGGCCACGACGGCGACGAGGCACGGCGGCGGCGAGCTTCGGCCGTGGTGGAAGAAGGAGCTAGGGGACGAAATCAGGTGCGGGGAGTGAGGGGAAGAGAAGAGGAGCTCACGGGGAGTCGGACGAGACGCTAAGTGGGCTCGGGGACGTCCTGTCGGCGGCGAATCGAACGGCGGCGATTTCCAGTGGCCGAGGAGGGGAACGGCGATGTGGGCGGCGATGCAGGGCTCCCGGCGTCACGTGAGTTGGTGGAGACGAAGAGGAAGGCGCGGCGGTTCCTCTGGAAGCATCGCCGAGGCGAGGGGTGGACACTGGCCGCGGTGGAGCTCGTCGGTGCTCTCGGGTGCTCGTGGTCGATCGTGAGAGAGAGAGAGCAGAGGGGGATAGGGACGGAGGGAGAGATACGGGAGAGTGAGAGAGTTCGTGGGGGCCGCGTGGCGTCTCCAGGGAGTAGTGGAGGCAAGCAGGGAGGCAGGAGGTGGCCGAAGCAGGGAGGAGGTGGCCGGGGCGCGTGGCCGCGCGCGCCGGGCGCGTGCCCGTCCTCCTGGCAGAGGAGGAAGGCGACAGGGGAGGGAGGCGGCGGTGGGCTGGGCCAGCGGAAGTAGCTGGGCCGGCTGGGCTGGACAGGTAAGCGGCGCCAGGTAAGTGGCCCAGGTGGCCTTCTCTCCCTTTCTATTTATTTCTGTTCTGTTTTTCTTTATTTAATTCTTTTGCCACTATTTTGAATTAAAAATAATAATTCAAACAATGCCAAAAACTCCTCTGAATATTTTATATTGCTAGATGGACTTTTCCAAAAGCTTATAAAATATTTCAGGGGTATTTGAAATTATATTCTAATTATATGAATATAATTCAAATTCAAATAGTTAATGAATTAAATCCAAAGTCCCAAAAATAATTCCTTAAAAATGTTCAATATTTTGGTTGGGACCAGAACCCTTACCAAAAATTATCAAACAATTAAGAAGAGCATTTTGGAGCAATGAATGAGATTTCTAGGGTTTTTGCCCCTCTTTTATTTAGGGTTTTGAGGCTTCTGACTTCCTGAGTTCAAGTTTTAAAAATTTAAACATGATGCACAGATGGGAATAAGCACAGGACAGGCCAGAGCTAGGGATGTGACACCGTGTGTCTACTTGCAAAAGCTTCAGAAGGCTGGCTATGGCATCGACGACTTGGTCACGCAGGCATCAGGAATTTGCACACGCTTGAAGAAGCATGTCATTGGCATTGAGAATGTCAAATTCCTCAAGGATCACTTATGCGGAATCTGTGAAGCTGGAAAAATGACCAAGGCAAAGCATCCAGCGAAGACTATCATGAACACTACTCGTCCATTCGAATTGCTTCACATGGACCTCTTCGGACCAAATCATTACTCGGCATTCTCTAATGCTGCATCTCTATATGGTTTTGTCATTGTTGATGATTATTCTCGATACACATGGGTACACATTGTTACTTACAAACATGAAGTGCAGGAAGTCTTCAAACGATTTTCCTCGAGGGCTTCAACCAACTTTGGTGTGAAGATCAAGCACATCAGAAGTGACAATGGAACTGAGTTCAAGAATTCCGGTCTTGATGACTATCTTGATGAACTTGGTATTACTCATGAGTTATCTGCTCCTTATACTCCTCAGCAAAATGGCGTCGTGGAGCGCAAGAACAGAACTCTTGTTGAGATGGCTTGCACTATGCTTGATGAATACAAAGCGCCTCATCGTTTTTGGATTGATGCAATTGATACTGCGTGCCACATTATCAACAGAGTATATCTTCACAAATTCTTCAAGAAGACGACCTATGAACTCCTCACTGACAAGAAACCCAATGTGAGTTATTTCAAAGTCTTCGGTGCTAAATGTTGGATTAGAGATCCTCACCACAATTCTAAATTTGCACCGAAAGCACATGAAGGTTTTATGCTTGGTTACGGAAAGGACTCGCACACCTACAGAGTCTTCAACATCGCTCTTCACAAGATTGTTGAAACTGTAGATGTGCGGTTCAATGAAACTAATGGCTCGCAAAGAGAGCACCTACCTTCTGTGTTAGATGAACCAGCACCTGAGGATTCTATCAAGTTCAAGGCAACTGAGGATGTCATTCCTACTGAAGAACTTGCTGAAGAATTCATTCCAGTACGCGAAGAACGTCGAGCTGACGCACCTGAAGATAATGATGAAGTCAATGGTGCTGAGGAAAATGATCAAATACCTCGACGTCAACCAGCTCATCCTCGCGTTGCAAAAGAAGTACAAGTTGACAAGATCATCGATGACATTGAAGCGCCAGGTCCTCTCACACGCTCAAAAGCTTCACATTTATCTAACTTTTGTGGGCACTATGCTTTTGTCTCTATCACAGAGCCCACTAAGGTAGATGAAGCATTTTTGGAGCCGGAGTGGATTCAGGCTATGCAAGAAGAATTACATCAGTTCGAGCTCAACAATGTCTGGGAACTGGTCAAACGTCCAGGTCCTCACAAGCATAATATCATTGGCACAAAGTGGATCTACCGCAACAAGCAAGATGAAAATGGCCTTGTGGTAAGGAATAAGGCATGACTAGTAGCTCAAGGCTACACACAGGTTGAAGGAATTGATTTCGATGAAACTTTTGCACCTGTTGCTAGACTTGAGGCTATTCGCATATTGCTTGCTTATGCTAATCATCATGATATCATCTTATATCAAATGGATGTGAAAAGTGCATTCCTCAATGGTAAGCTTGAGGAAGAAGTATATGTTGCTCAACCCCCAGGTTTTGAAGATCCAAAGAATCCTGACAAAGTCTTCAAACTTAATAAGGCCCTCTATGGCCTCAAGCAAGCCCCTCGGGCGTGGTATGATACATTGAAGGAATTCTTCGTGAAGAATGGCTTCACACCCGGTTCACTCGACCCTACTCTCTTTACTAAATCTTATGATGGTGAACTGTTTGTGTGCCAAATGTATGTTGATGATATTATCTTTGGCTGTACTGACCAACGTTATAGTGATGAATTTGCCTATATGATGAGTGAAGAATATCAAATGTCTATGATGGGAGAGTTGAAATTCTTCTTAGGTCTTCAAATTCGTCAACAGCGCAATGGCATATTCATATCTCAGGAGAAATACCTCAAAGATGTACTGAGGAAATTCGGCATGCAAGATTGCAAAGGCGTCAAAATTCATATGCCCACAAAAGGCCATCTATGCACCGATGAAAATGGTATTGACTTCGATCACAAGGTATACCACTCCATGATTGGTTCTTTATTGTACTTATGTGCATCTAGGCCAAATATAATGCTTAGTGTTTGCATCTGTGCCCGATTTCAAGCTGCACCGAAGGAATCACACCATAAGGCTGTGAAGCATATTCTTCGATATCTAGCTCACACACCAACACTAGGATTATGGTACCCCAAGGGCTCTGTCTTTGATCTCATTGGATATTCTGATTCTGACTATGCTGGTGATCAAGTGGACCGCAAGTCAACCTCTGGCACTTGTCATTTCCTCGGACGATCTTTAGTCTGTTGGTCCTCGAAGAAACAGAACTGCGTATCACTGTCTACTGCGGAAGCTGAATACATTGCTGCTGGCTCTTGCTGTGCTCAATTGCTTTGGATGAAGCAAACACTCAAGGACTATGGAGTCAACGTGAAGAATGTGCCTCTCCTCTGCGACAATGAGAGTGCCATCAAGATTGCTCACAACCCAGTTCAGCACTCGAAGACAAAGCACATTCAAATTCGTCATCATTTTCTTCGTGATCATGTGTTGAAGGGCGACATCTCTATCGAGCATGTGAAGATTGAAGAACAGCTAGCTGATATCTTCACTAAGCCCTTGGATGAGAAGAGATTTAGCAAGTTGCGGTGTGAGCTAAATATCTTAGAATCTTCGAATGTTCTTTGAAAAGGACACACATCCTAACACTTATGCAAAATTGATGACTTAGATGTGCAACACATGAAGAAACGTTTTTCTTCAATCAATGAAGAATAACACTCTAAGTGTGAAGAAATTAATGAAGAATTTGATTCTCAGAACCCTACGACAATTGTACGCGGTGTCTGAAATCATCATTCTAATACGGTGGGTCACGCCACCACAAAAAGTTGAAAATCTTCAATTTGAGTTTTTCCTCAGTGTTGAAATTCTTCAGTTTTTCAAATTCTTCAACTTTGCAAAATCTTCACTGTTCCCTTCGTTTTTCTTCATTGGCTATATACATATATGAGTTTATGTCCTCTATAGCATTCACTTATAGCTATTTCTTCAAGTTGTTTTTTCTGCTAAGTGAATGTGATCGGACCCTTCCCCCTCTATGCTATACTCAACCCAATCTATTCACAAATTCTTCATGTGCGTTCTATTTGAAACTCGTTCAAAATCTTCACTGTGTCCTTGTCAGCTGAAGAAATTGCGAACGAAACTTTAAAACAAATCTTATCCAAATTTTCGGTTTTGCCGCTCAAACTGTTCCTCATCCCACGATGCATTATTCTATTCACCCACGATCATACACGATCTCCACTACACAGTACGTGGGTGACACATGTCGCGTGAAGGAGAAAGGGCAGGGGCACATTCGTCCCAAATCTTCGGGCGAACAGTTTTTCACCGTGTCTATAAATACCCCTCTCCCCTTCCTCACTTCATTTACTCCGCTCGATCGCTTCTCTCCCGCTCGAGCTCCTCAAACCCTAGCGCCACCGCTACTCCATCGTCACCGGTGAGGAAGAGCTTCGCTGCCTCGACCTCGTTGCCGTCGTACTCACGCCGACCGCGGAAATCTTCACTCCGCCGCCGCCGTAGTTGTCTTCCTCTGCCGAGTTAGGGCAAGGAAGATCTAACCTGATGAACTTCCCATCTGTTCTTCTCAGTTCGTCGTGTTCTTCATTTCGGGTAATTAAAAGTTACTTTTATTACTCGCTTTGATTCTCAAGCTTTCCTGAAAATCTTCAAAGGTGTTTATTCTTCAAATCTTCACATATATGAACACCTCAAACAAACTATGCTCTTGATTCGTTTCTCTAAGCAATGATTTTCCTCAAGATTCCTCAATTGTATGGATTCTCGATCTATACAACTTTGGAACCTAAGACAAAGATCGCTTAGTGAAATTCTTCAAGGCTCATCTGGTCAAATTCCTCAAAACTTGTTCTTTTCAAAAACCTTCTCAGAACGCATATGACCTCTCCAAATTCCTCGCACCTGTACTCTGTTTACAGGTACTCATGTCTGCTGCTGAATCACTAGGTTCTCATCAACTTAACTCATTTGCAGCGTTCCTCGAAGAAAAACTGCATACTTCTTTAGAGAACTCAATTGTTCAAATTCCTCAACTGAAGAATATGGCAGACGGTAAGAAGCCGCAGAAGGGAGGAAAGAAACCCGAGGTTATGACTGCATTTGAGATACCTGAGGAAATTTATGTTGACTATTGCACACCTGATGAAGCAAAATATGGCAAGGAAAACAAAAATCAGCGCAAGGTGCGCATTCAGAAGATTGAACGGAGATGGGCAAGGGAATGGAGGGAATACAGATATGTAACTCCAAAGTACATGAAGAAATTCGCCCTCAATCCTCCATGCCCAAGAGCTCCATTGGCACCTGGCCAAGTAGCTGATCCCACAAGCATCAAACATAGTGAGGACTTTCCTGAAGAATGGGCTAAGCGCCAAGCCAAATTGGCAAGACAAGCCAAGGAGGCAATGAAGAAATTCAATGAGGATTCTGCCACTGCTACTGCTACTGAGACCTTGGTCCAACCGAGGAAATCCATGCCAAAGAAGCCCGCTCGTAAGCCAAGTGCTTCACCATCAGCGCCCTCACGGCCAAGTTCCTCAGCAGCGCCCTCACGGCAAATTCCTCACACTGCTCCTGCTCCTCCCAAGTCCTGAGCAGTTCCGACAAAGTCCTCAGCACCTATGCATGTGACTACATGTCAAAGGACTGTTGGTTTCTCGATTGCCTCTGGTGTCTCAGCAAGTTCCTCAGTTGCACCAATTTCATCATCTGGCCCGACTCTGCTGAAGACCAGCAACAGCTGGACGAGGTCCTCGGCCAAGTCCAAAGAAGAAACAGGTCGCATTCCATGTGCCATCTGATGATGAAGCTTCTGATGATGAACTCGCAGAAATCATCAGAGACAGACAGGTGAAGGCCGCTAGAGCCAAAGGCACATCTGACCGCTGGTCAAAATCACATGCTGACCCATTTCATCACTGAATGGAAGTTTGAAAAGGCAAGAGAGATCAAGAAAGCTCAATACGGAAAGGAGAAGTTCCTGAAGAAAAACGTTGTCAAAATGACACCTGAAGAACTTCTCAAGGTCCAGACTGAAATACAAGACCTCAGCAAAAACTTCAATGCTTATTATGCTGATTGGCAAGGGGCCAAGGTCAGATTCGTCAACCTGACGAAGAAATTCACCAATGTTGCAGCCTCAACGCAACATGAAATTCCTCAGGCTGAAGCCTCAGCTCAGCCGACTGAAGAACATGCCAGCACCGCTGATGAAGTTCAGGCTGCTGATGAAAATGCTAGTTCCAGGGCTGATGATCCCATTCCAGCCGCTGAAGAAATTGCCAGGGCATCCACTAATGGTGCGCCTGAAGAAACTGAAGAAGTCAGGGCAACTGCATCAGTTGCGCCTGAAGAAAATCCAACGGATTCCTCAGCTCCATCTGCACCTACACCAACTCCAATTCTTCCATGTGCATTTGATGTGAAGAAGACCAAGGCTGCAGAGCGAGCTGCAGTGAAGAAAAGGAAGGCATCAGCTGTGTCAAATTCTTCGGCTGCGAAGAAAATGAAGCCAATGACCAGCTCACTTGAAAATCCAATTGATGCTGTTCCAATTTCCTCCATGCCGTCAAAGGACCTTGTTCCTTTTGGAGAAGACTATGAGATCCCCATCGGATCTGATGAAGAACATCATTCTGTTGCTTTGTCAGAGCAGATTGATGAAGAAATTGAGGTGGACGAAATCCCCTCAACGCCAGTCATTTCCTTACCTATGCCTCAGTTCACAGCTGAAGAGGCTGGTGTTGAGGAAATTGAAGATGAAGATGTGGATATTGGGTGCACCACACCTGTGATGAATGATGACTTTTAGGAAAGTCAACATCCCAATACTCCTCTCTTCACCCCGCTCCAACAGATTCCTCAGTCCCCTGCACCAACAGTTCAAATGGGCTCTGAAGAAACTCAACCCACTCTCTCTGTGCATGAAGAAATTCCAGCCACTAGTGCTGATGAACCTGCTGCTGCTGATCCTCAGACTGCACCTGTTGAGGAACAAGAAATTCCTCAGCCTGAAGAACCTGAGCTCGCGATTCCTGAGGCGGTGATGCAACTCACTGACATCCCTCTGCCAAAGCAAAAGAATCCGTTCTCAAGCAAACAGAAGTTTAAGGCTGAAGATTTCTTTGCCGAGCATGTATTCTTCACTGACTATAATCCATATGACTCTGCTCGCATAAGGAAGAGGCCTTTCTGGACTGCCAGCCAAGCCAATTTCTATTCCTCAGTGCTCTTTAACAAAGACAAAGTCTTCGATCATGCACATATTCCCCATGTGGACATGGAGTCTCTGCCCGGCTTTGAGCCAGTCCTCAGTGTTCTTCACGACGCAGGACTTCTAAATTTCTGCATTGATATCTGTGACTGGAATGAAGAACTCATTCTTCAATTTTATGTAACCCTGCACATCACCGGAAACGCTGAAGACGTGAACACATGGGTATTAGACTGGATGTCTGAAAATACTCACTACAAGGCACCAGCAACTGAATTGCTTCGTGCTCTACCACTCAGTCCTCCAGTTGATGATGCTCGTTGTATCTACAATGAACCAGAACTTTCAGATCACTATATGCAAGTGCTGATGAAGCCTTTGAAGCCAAGGCAGGCCCCAAGAACCAAATTCCTCGTCAAGGAATTATTGTATGTGCCTCGGACTGTCTATCAAATTCTGACGAAGACAATGAGTCCTATCAAAGGCCACGACTCAAATGATGAAGAAGTCATTGGCATCATGAAGAATATGCTTTTCAACATCATTCATGGCGTTCCCATAAACTTCCATGATTTCTTCATGAGGACTCTGGCCAATATTGCTATGTCACCATTCGAGCTGAAGCCCTATGCTCCTTGGATTATGAGATTCATCAGGGAAAGATCTTCACTGAATTACAAAGCTGACACTCTGAACCATGGTAGCTACTTGCCTCCCATTGAAGTCCTCAAACGGACAGTTTCATCAGCTGATGATAAAGGCAAGGCCGCTGCTGTGATCGATGAAGGCATTCGTCCATTGGATGGTCAATTTTGCAAGGCTGCATCTTACTCCACCAATGACGATTCTGCCACCCATGACTCTGCCGCCAATACCTCAGCCAAGCAAAATCCTCAAGCCACAGCACCCAGGGTGATGACTGATCATGAGTTACTCCTCAGTCTTCATCAGAAGGTTGATCGCAATCATAAATGGGTCAAGCGTCAGTTTGGTTCAATTCTTCACAACATGACCTCCACACACAATGCAGTGAAGAAGAACCACTACTACCTCCATGAAACCCTCAACCGCACCTGGGCTGTTCTCTCTCATGTCTATAGCGCTGCAGATCTGAAGAATATGGGTCTCAAGGAAGAATTTGACTGGTCTGCACCTCCACCGAAGAAATTCAAAAAGGTCAAAGTCCCTTCCTTGGTGGCGTGACACTGATGAGTATGAAGATTTGGACGACACTGCGGCAGGCCCTGCTCCAACAAACAACCCCGACAACGCTGGCGCTCCTCCATCAACTTGAAATTCTTCAGGGGCGTTAGTCCTCAGTTTCAATCCTTTTGGTCATTTGATGACAAAGGGGGAGAAATTTGAGTTAGTCTTCAAGCGGGTCTATATTAAGGGCATTTTTTTAAGTTACAACTCTCGTTCTTCTGAAACTTTTATTTGGATCGAGTTGTAATCTTAAACCCGATGGTGCGCTGATACTTTTGTTGCATTATGCTCTGCATGCTTATTCCTCGATTAATGACATTGCACGCATGCTGAATCTCATCAGGCACCATATTTCATCATGCATTTCAAATTCTTCATATTATATATCAAATGCGTGTATGAATTACAAGATATAGGGGGAGATCTCCATGATTCAACTCTTCAAATGTGCAATGCTTCAAAAGCAAAATTCCTTACTATGCACATCTTCAGGGGGAGTTCTTCTATATCTTGTAATCAAATTCCTCAATATCAGTGTATACACTTCATATATTTATCCCCGTTGAAAACTTAACCTATGTTGTCATCAATCACCAAAAAGGGGGAGATTGTAAGTGCATCTAGTGCCCCTTAGTGATTTTGGTGTATTGAAGACTTATAGGTTAAGGGACTAATGCGTTTGTGAGTGTACATAGATCTATAAGTCTATGAGGAGTTTGATATTTACAGAGAAAGTCGACACCTAAAAATGAAGTTCTTCAACTGAAGACTTTGATATTCTGAAGACTTTCTGAAGACTTTGAAAGTGAAGAAATTGGTGTGACCTTGAAGACTTGGTATTCATTTATGGAACATGAAGCGTGAAGACTTTTGTTTTCGTAGTTTCATTTTCTCTTTCTTGAGTCATAGGAAACACCGTATTGTTAAAGGGGTTCGAGGAAATACTAAGGAAAATTTTCCATGTGATTCTCAACTCAAAATCCTACACCTACCAATCCCTTCGAGTGAAGCCTTTGGAAATCTCATATAGTTCAGTCACTTTCTTCAGTGACAGAGACGAAGTTCTTCTGGTCACTGATGAATTTGTTCTGACTGAGGAGTTAGGAATTCGCCAGTGCGAATTACCTACACAGTGAGGAACATGATAGCCCTGAGGAATTTGAGAGTCAAATTTCCGACTGTTGCTGTGCTGCGCGCCAGCTGTCCCAAAATATCTTATTCACCTAACGGTCATATCATTGAGGGGCATTTATGTCTTATCATGTCGGGCTGCTCCCTAGGCTATAAATAGCCGCCCCCTACAACCACTAGCTGCTTGGCTGCTCCGAGAGAACTTGACACTTGTCATTTGAGAGCAACCCATCCTCCGAGGACTTTGAGCGAAAATCATCAAGTGAGGAAAATCCCAAACCCAAACACCTACAAACCCCAAAGTGATTGAGCATCACTGAAGAAATTGATCCTGCGTGGATCCGACGCTTGTTACCTTTGAAGATTGTGCTTCTTCCAGACGGTTAGGCGTCAAGGTCTAGAGCATCCAAGAGGAATTGTGGATCGCCGAGTGACCAAGTCTGTGAAGGTTTGGAAGTCGCCTGAAGACTTACCACGAGTGATTGGACGGGATCTGTGTGATCTTAGTTCAAGGAGAATACGGTGAGGACTGGGTGTCCTGAGCTGCGTGCTCAGTGACTGGGTGTCCGGGACTACGTGTCCTCGAGTTTAAATACTCAGCCGCTCCAACCAGACGTACAACTGAGACAGCAGTTGGAACTGGTCTACCAAATCATTGTCTTCGCCAACCTAACTGGTTCTATTTCCTCAACCCTTTCATTTCCTCATTATTGTGTTGAGTGTTTGTTCATATCTGTGTTTGAAGACTTTGACTGAAGACTTTCTCAATTTCCTCAGTTCAATTTCTTCAGTCTGTTTGTCTTCATCTTGTGTTATCCTGTGATTACGCTTTCTGTACTCTGTGCTAGTCTTCATTTCATCATGATGACCATGCTTGTATTCTGTTATGCTTACTTCTGAGTACTTATTCCGCTGCTAACAGTTCTTCACTAAGGAATTTCCTCACCGGCAAATTCCTCAGTGAAGAATTCATAAAAATCGCCTATTCACCCCCCCCTCTAGTCGATATAACTCACTTTCAATGCGTTTGATATTTTCGAATGGGACGCCCTTTGCTGTCAGCAGCGGCGATCAAATTTTTCTTTATTCTTTAGTTGTGAAGTAAATATTGCCTCTGACATGTGAATCGCTGAGATGCATAATCATTGATTGTTTTGAATGTTCTCTATGAATTGCCAGGCCTGTGTGTTTGATTGCAATGTACAGAAACGCTAAAAAGCTGCTCAAACTCTTTGTACTCCTTCTGTTCCTTTTTACTTCGCACATTGTGAAAGTGCATACCTTTTTGTATAAGATTGGTCAAAGTAGAGATACTTTGACAGCAGACAAAACTTGTATGCAGACTAGAAAGGACCGGAGGGAGTACATGTGAAACTGCTGCAAACGTGGTGATCACCCTGGGAATAATGCTAGTACGTATTGTTTTGCATGTTCATCCAATGCCAGTGATACATGAATTCGAGCTAATCGAAATAAATTCATTCATACACGGTCGGATTTCATATAAACATGCCGGATTTCATTACATTTGATACATTCTTCAACTAAAAAGGGGTGTTTGTGGCCGCATGCATCTCCCAGATGCAGAGGCCGAGGGTCATCCTCCTTTTCGAAAAAAAACTAAAAAGGGGTGCGCTGGAGGTATAATTAATTAACCGAAGCTACCCACCTATGTCCCGCGGAACCGAATAGAAGCTTCAGTGACTTAACTGCAGGTGCAGTTGCGTAACTGACATGTGGCCTGTTGGGCCCACGTGTCAGTCAGCCAACTGCACCAGCAGTTAAGTAGAATCAGCGTTCTTCTCCAGCGTAGCTCTCCGACTCCACGTCGCCGCCAAGAAGCTAACCGGCCGTCAATGGTCAATCTGCCTAGCTTGGCTTCAACCGGAGGGTAGCAGCGGTGGCCTTACTTGGACCCGAGCGGCGGCGACCTACCGTGTTCTACTCTTCCTCGTTTTCTGTGTGGCGTGGCCTCGTTGGCAGTGGGGCGAGGCCTCAGCGGAGCCGGCGATGCCTCTGTCTCGTTGCCGGCGGGTGGCGCCTCAGCAGAGCGGTGGAAATCCTCCCCCACGTTGCCGGCACGGTGGGGCCTCGGCTGAGCCAGTGATGTCCTCTGCCTCGTTGTTGGCGAGGCGGGGCCTCGGCGGGGCCTTGGCGGAGCCGGCGGTGTCCTCTGCCTCGTTGTTGGCGCCACGGGGCCTCGGCGGAGCCGGCGGTGTTCTCTGCCTCATTGTTGGTGTCGCGGGGCGTCGGCGAAGCAGGGCGTCATCGACGCCAGCGGAGCGGGGACTCGTCGGAGCCGACATTGTCCTCTGCCTTGTCCTCGGTCTCGCCAAACAGTGCCACGCCCGCTTCATCGCCCTCTTTGCTAGCCTCTTTATAGGTGGCCGCAGCCTCCGCCACCCACATGCGGTACCGCCAGCGCTCAAGACGGCCCTTGCGGGTGGAGCGGTACGAGTCGAGCAGTGCCTCCTGCTCCGCCCGCTCCGCGGCGATCTGCTCCTCCGCCTGCAGGTGCTCCTGGAGGAGATGGTGGTTGTAGGCGGCGTCGGCCTGCGCCTCCTGGAACTGCTCCTCACGCATCTGCCTCACCCTGTCCATATATTGGGCACGGGCCTCGCCGATGGTCGTGGTGCAATGCACCGGCAAGGATAGCGCGGACCAAGCAGCTCGAGCAGTATTTTGTGTTTTTTAGGTGTGAGCACTGCAGAATTTTTTGATGTTTACCCCAGATATTAATTTTTCTCCTCTGAACAATAACGAAAACATCGCTGCAGGTATTAACTGGGCGGGCTGTGGCCCGTCTAGCCCACGCCAGATATCCAACCCAGATATTAATTTTTTTCAAGCTGAAAATGGCTAGCCCAGCTATATTTTTTTTAGGAATACCCAGGCAAGGTCAAGTTGTTATTCTCCGCCCTGCTGGGCTGCAAATCTTTCCTAGGAGTGATGCATTAGGCTTAACAAGAAAATGGGCTTTAAGAAATAATAAATAGGATGTAATTATAAAAACTGGGTAGTAACTATAAAAAATGCACCAAACAGTGATTACTTTATAAAATATTTTTTTTGGAATATTGAAAATTTTAATTTCATTAATTGTTGTGAGCGGAATGTTTCGTTGGATTTTTACGCAATATAAATTTATATTGAAATTGTATTTAATCTGACTAAAATTTCGGGATAAAAATATTCGGATCCCATCAAAATGTGGGAAATTTTATTGAATTCTGTTTTGAACGGTTGGTTGAAATGGGATGTACTTTTAACAAACTGTAAATGGGCTATAGTAAATTTCATTAGAATTCAAAAATGGGCTACACATTCTTACAAATCTCAAATGGGCTATAAGTTCTCTGCCACACACTTCTGGCCTTACTAAGTTGACGCGTCCCCTAAAAAAATAGAGTTAACGGGTATGCAAGGCTTTGTCAACTTATAGTCAACACACGGTTCTAGTAGCAGTGGCCGTTGGATGTCCATCCAACGGATGCCGTGCTTCTTCTTCAATCTCGGATATTCTAGGTTCACCCGCCCAAAAAATGATTTATCCCCCTGACATCTGGGGCGCACTGTTTCGGAAGCTGACCTGTGGGCCTACTAAGTTGATGTACCAAGGGCTTTGTCAACTTAGTCAATATAAACGATTCTAGCTGCAGTGATGGTACGATGTCCATCCAACGGCCGTCGTGCTTCTTCAACCTCTGGTCTTCTTGCTCCAGCCGCCCAAAGCAGCGCCGATCGTGCCGCCTGCTCCTGCCTCCCGTGGCCGGCTGTGCTGCCGCGGAGGCCTCACCGCCCCCTACTACTCCCACCGCTGGCCAGGCCATCCCTCCACTCACCCACACCCCCTGTTATTCTACGGCGACGGCAGCGCAGCCAAACCAGTGAACCCTCGTACTCCTCTTCGCGTGTGCATCCACTGCCGGGTCTTCCCCGGCTACGTATCGTCCCCTTCCTAGGCCTCGCCGTCGTCCACCACCGTGGTGCTCTCGACGCGGCGTGGTCAACGTGGTCAAGGAACAACTTCCATCGGACGTGGACTGTACGTGGAGAGGCTGACAGTTGGGTTCATGGCAGCCGCAAGGAAGTGCCTCCTTATTACGCGCAAAATAGTTATTCCTCCACCTGACAGCGGGGACCCACCGGACGGGCCACCGTATTTCGTGAAAAAAATGTTTCGCCCCCTGATTGCTGGGACCCACGAGCTACATATTCGCACGCAAGGAAGTGCGTCCAAAAAAACGATTCGCCCCCCTGACTGCTCGGACCCACCAGCTACATCTTCGCACGCAAGGAAGTGCGTCCAGAAAAAAAATGATTCGCCCCCCGACTGCTGGGACCCACCAGCTACACCTTCGCACGCAAGGAAGTGCGTCCGGGCAAAAAAAACGATTCGCCCCCCTGACTGCTGGGACCCAGCAGCTACACCTTCGCACGCAAGGAAGTGCGTCCAGGCAAAAAAACGATTCGCCCCCCTGACTGCTGGGACCCAGCAGCTACACCTTCGCACGCAAGGAAGTGCGTCCGGGCAAAAAAAAATGATTCGTCCCCCTGACTGCTGGGACCCACTAGCTACATCTTCGCAGGCAAGGAAGTGCCTGACAGTCGGGACCCACCTGGTCGAAGCATACGTAGCGTTGTCATCCTGGTCGCGAATGTGTACGTACATACTGGTCGATGTAGAGGCGCGCACGTGTCGTAGTAGAGGCGCGCACGTAGCATGTACACGTACGTACAACGACCAGGGTGCGAGAAAGAAAATACGGTCACGTATGTGTACATACGGGCGGGGTCTCGAACGCCTAGTCGCGCATACGTACGGCGAGGGCTCGTGTTCATGGGGAGGCAACGAAATGCGTCGTGTTCATGGGGAGGCAACAGAATGCGTCGTGTTCATGGGGAGGCAACGGAATGCGTCGTGTTCATCGGGAGGCAACGGAACGCGTGGGAGCCAACCGGCTGGGTCAGAATGGAATGCGTGGTCGTGTTCATCGGGAGGGCTTGGACGGAACATGCGATGGAAACGAGGCCTGGCGTACCGCACAACGGAGGAAACGGACTCCTATGTTTGGAACGGGGTGCTGTTGATCGGGAGGGGTGTGGCGTACTGCAAAACGAAGGAAACGGACCTCCTACGGTCGAAACGGGGGTCCTGTTGATCAGGAGGGGTGTGGCATACCGCAAAACGAACGAAACAGACTTGTGTTGGAGCGTTACGGTCGAAACAGGGGACCTGTTCATCGGGAGGGGTGTGGCGTACCGCAAAACGGACGAAATGGACTTGTGTTGGAGCACTACGGTCGAAATGGGGGGAGGGGTGTGGCGTACCGCAAAACGGGACTCCACGGGATACTGTTCATCTCCACCGTCGACCTCCTCCAGCCTCCACGGGCTACCGTCGACCTCCTCCAGCCTCCACGGGCTCCTGTTCATACAGCCTCCACCGCGCGCTACTCCATCGGCTACTGTTCAACCACCCCTCCACGGACACCCCTCCACCGTCTATTGTTCATCCAGCCCTCCGCACCACGGGGTCCTATTCAACCACCCCTCCACGGCCACCCCTCCACCGTCTACTGTTCATCCAGCCCTTCACACCACGGGTTCCTGTTCATCCAGAGGCAACGCCACCGCTCACTGTTCATCCAAACCCACCCGCAACACTCACTGTTCATCCAATCGATCGGCTTCAGTTAGCAGCAGTACCGAAGGAATCGCTCCATCGAGTACAATTAACAGCCATCGATCGATCCCTCGGGTTCAGTAACACGTAGCCTGCAGTGCAATCGCTCGGGTTCAGTTAGAGCCCAACGCCTCGCTCGGGTTCAGTTAGAGCCAACGCCTCGCACACATGCGCGTATGTACGAGAGAAACGCGCATCGCTCGGCCCCCGACCTCCCACCGTAACTGGCAACTCTCCGAAATTTTCCTCCCCTTGCTTCTACCACGGTTTTTTCCGTCATGGACGGCCCAAAGAATGTCATGCAGCTGCGTCTCCGGCCCGTCCAGGACGAAAAGCCCATTTTCTGTCATGATTTTTTGTTATAGAAGTAGGAGCCCACCACATCTATGATGATACCGGGTTTTGTCACAATTATCGTCATAGAAGTGTCATATGTATGACAGAAAAAAAATTCGTTCGGCCCAAAATGTCACATATGTGTCTTTTTTTTGTAGAGCTAGTAGTCCCTCCTGTTTGGTTAAAAAGTCTCTAAGAGGGACTTTTTCTAGTCCCTACACCAAAAAGTTCCTCAAAACAAACACCCCCCGAGCATGTATCGAGGGGAGGGGTGGAAGCGATGGAAGCAATGGAAGCAAAACCAAGAAATCCCCCTTAATAATAGAGATTTCCCTACAAATATATTATATTTCTTATTAGTGCAAAATGTAATTCGTCCAAGATGCTTGCACAAAATGTTCATCTTATATTCTAGCTTCCAGTGTTGCTTATCCATTAACCAGAATGTATTAATAAAAAAACTGCTAAGATGCTTTTTGATTGTATTATTCTTGTATTGTCCTAATGTATTTTCCAGTTTAATTTATTAGACATTGCACCCCACAAAAAATTTATTAGGCATTGCAAACTTACTGAAGTAAATATGTTGCATTGCACAACACATCTATGCTTCAGTAAATCTTGGTCCGTGTGTGTATTTCTTCTATTCGTACATGTGTGTGTATTTCCCTTGTTAGTTTTTCCTTTGTTCCATGTGAAGGTCTGGAGCTTTGTTTTGCTAGTTAACATGGATGCGCAACAATATCACATGGACTATGAGCATCCGACACTTCTATTGTGTGCGTTGTCCTTATTGGATTTCAGTTTGAACCCTATCACGTGATCAATGGTTTATATTTTTAGCTGAATCTGCTAGCTTGTTTGCCTTTTATCTAAATGGTACTCCCTCTGTTTCTTTTTACTCTGCATATAAAATTTATTTGAAGTCAAAACTACGTAAAGTTTGACCAAATTTATATTTAAAAAATATCAACATTTGCAGCAAAAGTTAAATTTCATGATGCATCTAATGATATTGATTCATATTGTGAATGTTGATATTTTTTCTTATATAGTTGGTCAAACTTTATAAAATTTGACTTCAGACAAATTTTATATGCAAACTAAAAAGGAACAAAGGGAGTATAAAATAGATAGACTGTATAACTGAAGAAAGAAATTTCAATGGCTATGAAATGTGCAGTTAATTCATATTTAAAATAAATAAAACATAATCCCTCCGTCTGGAATTACTTGCCGCGGAAATGGATATATCTAGACGTGTTTTTAGTTCTAGTCTTCTAGATACAACCATTTCTATTCATTTCAGCGACAAGTAATTCAGGAGTAAGGGAGTATATTATTAAGATTGACGGATGCATATGCAACCGCATGCTACTGCTGGTTAGATGGAAATAAGGGTGCATAACCGTTGAGCTTGACATTTTCTCTTTATATTTCTCAATGTAACATATGATGCAATTTCTGTATGGATTGTAAGGAAAAAAGGGTGTAGTGCAATTGTACTATGTAACAATATGA
>NC_057804.1:76328404-76329187 GCF_018294505.1 Triticum aestivum
CTTGATTAAAAGAATTGAGAACATCAACCAAATTTACTCACTGACGGGAGTCATGATTCGTGTTTGTCAAACTTATGTAGGATCACACAAGCTAGACACACCCTTAGGATGCGTTTGGTTGAAGGTGTGGTATGAATGGGTTTGGACCACCTAGTCTTTTTTGGATGGGATCATTCAATCCATGTGTTTGGATGTTTATAAGAGATGAGCTAATTATTTGGGACGAGACCGTCAGTCATGCTCACATGGTCATGCATGCAATATGTGGCCTTTGATTTGACCGATTTTTTAGGGTGGAACGATTCAACATCTTCATGGCATATTCTTTTTTTATTGGAAGCATTCAAGTGCTTTATAATCAAACGTATCTATTTTTTGGACGATCCTAACCCATCTCTGGGCACCCTTGCAACCAAACACACTCTCTTGTAGCATGATGAAACATTATGCAAAAAAACACTCATTTTGTCACCTTTCATGTATTCCAAATCCGATTCAAGTATGCTTGATCCTTTCTGAGAAAACCAATAAAGTTCTCAATGTTCACATATACCAAAAAAATTAGAAAGCCTTGATCTGTCGCATTTTTTTCTAGTCCAGTGTAGCACTAAACTCTATGCTTGAAGAAATAAAAATATCATGAGTGCTATTCGCCAAATATGCTTCAATTGCGATCAGGGAAAGTTTCGAGTGAGGCTACACAATTTATTTCCCTTGGACGGTGCCGGAAAAAAATTATACGAGGCCAGGTCTCATATAAACCAGGTGAGACCCGTCCTGATG
>NC_057804.1:76329255-76331736 GCF_018294505.1 Triticum aestivum
AAATCACAAAGCATTTAATCTCTCCCCCCCTGATTTCAGGTGGGGGTGGGGTAGATGCTTTGTGATTTGTGAATGCCACGTGTCATCCATCAGGATGGGTCTCACCTGCTAACCCGTGAGACCTGGTCTCATAGAATTTTTTTTCCGACGGTGCCTTGTATAGTGTCTAACTGCGGTCTATAATGTACACCACCTATTTAATTAAGGCAAGAAAAATCAGATAATAGTTGGTAGGATCACATAGCATTGACATCGCCCAACTATCTTGATTGTAATGTGAGGTGTATATTTCACCATATATACGCACAAGTTGATTCCTATAGCATCCCATCCCGTTCTACATGCGAGCCACTGTGTGTCTAGCTATGAAATTGGACAATTGAATCCTTCTTTTCTTCCATCTTCATAGCCAAGCAGCTGCAGCGCCTATATTATGTAGGAATGGAAGGTGCCAGGAATATAAAGAAACCTTACACGCTGAACAATCAAACATAGTGTCCTAAATCATGCGGATGAGAGTTGTCTGCAACCGCTAGCACGACAAAGGAAATTCCATGGACATGGAAGCTAGCTGGTTCTGATGAAAATCATGTTAGTATTCATAGTTGGCATTATCGTTCGCAGTCAAATGGATGTGGCGCCAATGTCTTCACTTTGCTAGCTCGATTACAGGTTCATCATGTTCAAGGTGTGTTAGCGTGTTTGTGCCAAATATTTAGGCATTTAGCTTATTAGGAGCTTGCCACTTTGTCTCGTACACAATTTCTAGCTCAGCCTATGTTGACGAGTCTGAAAAGCCAAACACTAGTCCTCTGCTCAATGTGCATCCCCGAGTAAAAATAGTTGTGTTGCCAGTTGAGTTTTCTTACGCCAGTGCGTGCAACGTGATTTATCCAAGATAATCTTTTGCACGCGTAGGAAGTGAACAAACGAAACACATTCTTATGCTTCCTTTTATGGCGTGGAGAAATTCTTGTGTTTCTAAACAATCGAGGAAATATAATTAAGAAACCAAAATTATATATTGGTTGACTGTGGTATAGATCAAATATGAGTATTGAGAGCATAACAAACTTTATGGGACTATCGACCTCCGTTGTGATGCATATGGAGCTTTGGTTGATGCCTTGATGGGTTTAGACCATCTCTCGTTCACTGTCTTCAACTCTGTCCTCCTCCCGTTGATCTATTTTCTTTTTGTACCATCACACCTCATCCCCCTCTACCGCTCAACTATACATCTAAGTACTAAGGACCTGTTTGGGTCGCATGATCAAGAAACACATGAATTGACAAGAGCACTTGAACTTGATAAGGTTGATGGTGCAAAATAGATGATTAATACATAGAAACCTACATGAATAGTTGTTTGGATGGAATAGGGTAAAAACATGAAAACGGACCGGGCAAACGAAATAGTCCGACATGAGAAGCGAACGACGCCGACACACCGACCCGAAGTCACCTAACACATGCGGAGTAGCACATGAGACGGCTCACACAGGCGCAACAAAAAACGCCACAGAAAGGCGGCCCTGAGCGCACCGGCAACCCACACGTCATTGAGCCCCGAGGAAATCGGAGCGGGGCGGGTGCGGAACAAATAACGTGGGGGCACTCGCGAGCGCTGATACATCAGGAGACAGTTACTCCAGCACCCATGTAGAAGTAATTTGTCGAAACATATCCATGTGAGAGCTAGTTTCAGAGATCTCTTTGTGAAGAATACATCGGCGGAAACGGTTGTGATGTTGACACTTGATTTGAAAGTAATGCATTTAAGTTATAGGAGAAAATTTGTCATGACGCTGAAATATTTCCTCTTTTTTTCATGGTCATGATGGTCACATCATTCTATATTTATGTTCTAGACCGCTCTATGCAGACCACACAATGTCCGATTCTTGCACGCATTGCCAATCGTGCCGTCCATGCATATGATCAAACTGCAACGCGTCAATGGACTCATCATCGTACAATTTTCATTTTATTTTGAGCCCTCGTACAATTTTCATACCACAAGAGCAAGAATCGTATGCATGGTCTTTTTTTTTAGATGAAAATCGTATGCATAGTCATTTCGTATGTTCTAACCTGATTTGTAGTGGGCTGGATGCAGTGAAAGAAAAGTTTTTTTTTTGAGACAATGAAAAAAAAAAGGGTGAGAGAAGCGTAGTCGTGTGTGGGCTCGCGATAGTAAAAGGCCCATGACGTTTACAGCTTTGTCGTCCAGATCGACTTTTTTTGAAGTGTATGTAGTGTCCGAAATCACGTTATGGCCTGCGGCAGCACGGCCCGATAGATACCAGCAACAAAGCCCAAACCACGATCTTATAAGCTCGCGGAGCAGAGGAAAGAGAGAGATCCGCCAAGAAAAAGAAGAAGCGAGAGGAGAAGAAAGCGAAACCCTAAACCCCCGTAATCCCAAACCTTCGATCCGATCGGCGGCGATGGCGTCTGCGCCGGTGGAGAAGCTCAAGA
>NC_057804.1:76332113-76418356 GCF_018294505.1 Triticum aestivum
TCTGCTCTGCCCTTCGTTTTCCTGTTTTCTCCGCGTGCGATTGCGCCGGTAGCTGTAATAGCTCTCCTGCTTTTGTTCAGCGCGATTGAGACGATTAGCGGCGCAAGTAGGCGATCTCGGTGCGATTACGTTGCTGGTGGTTAATCTTAGATCCGTATATATTCTTTCCCCAGTTGATGCGCATAGTTTCCTCGTACCAGCCGCTACTATCTGGAGGAATAGTGTGCTAGAGGGATTGATTTGCTGTAACCAGTTGTGTTGCCTGAATGCCTGCGTTTCCGCTGGTTAGCTTGGGCGTTTATCTAGAGGTTGGGTCCTGTAGAACAGGGAACCGATTTATGATTCTTCTCCTGACCTGCTACATGTAGAAGTTCAGTGGTTATGCCAGGAGAAATAGGTTGGTGCAAATCTAGTGCTCTCCTGTCCCTGCAAAAGAACACTAGATGACCAACAACAACAACAACAACAGCAACAACAAAGCCTTTAGTCCCAAACAAGTTGGGGTAGGCTATAGGTGAAACCCATAAGATCTCTCAACCAACAATCTTTTGGGTTTCATCTCCATAAGAGTGGCTGAGTTTTCACGTTGGCTCGCCAAGCCTATCACAACCCTCCTCCTTTACCCGGGCTTGGGAACGGCTATGTTGAGACAACATATAGGATGAATTTTTACATTGCCTGTTGTTTTTCTTTCCACTGTTGCTGGAGCTAAGGCCCCTTTTCTGGGTGTATTTTTGTTGCGATATGGATTGAGAGGGAGAAACATCAGTTTTCTTTCTAGAGCTAAATCTTAGCACCTCTGTAGCGCCTTAATATTCTGCCTCTTGCATTTGAAAACGTACCAATTAATCATCATTATTGCCAGTTAAAGTAAGGCCTACTGTGCCTTCTAGACAGTGGAATTTGAGCTATGAGTATGAGGACTTCTCAGTGTGCTACTGTTTATCCCAAAAAAACGTGCCACCTCTTCAAGGCTGTTTTAGGCTTCAAAACTAAGTCAACTTACTCCAGAGCAGTTTCAGTCTTTAGCTTTCAGCTAGTGATGGACTTATTTCTTATTTGAAGAGAAAGAACCATATGGCATGATCCATCTCCTTAATATTAGAAAGTAGATATCTCCCTGGCCTTCACAACCATGTCAATCATTACCACACAATCTTAATTCCTTATGAGTGACTGCAACACCCACCATATGTATGGAAAGGGTGGCCCTGGATTTAGGACAATGTCACAGACATTCCAAGAAAATGTTGGGTGTGTTTACCGCGAGTCGGCAATATTTCAACTCTGTAACTAAACCAATATATAGGAACATCATCATACCAAGGGAGGCCAGAGATGTAGGCACCATGAAAACATATTGGCGTATTGTGTTGTGCTAGTTGCTTTGAGTTGCGCTAACCCAAACATAGTACTGTGTAATTGTTGCGTTTGTGTGGCTGCTGTGATGGAAATTAATAATAGAATCTCAAACTCTACCACTGGGTTAGCTGGAGTATTTTTAAATTTGCATCATTTAGAGCAATCTGGAACTGATACTGCCTGTCTACTATATGTGTCTGGGTGATTAGCTCAAATTTGGCAACTCGTGCATGGCATATGCTGTGTATCTGGAGTGATGAATTAATTTATAAATATATGTGTGTTATATTTGTTTGTACACTTGAGTCGGAGTGCTGTCCTTTAGCAATTGAAACTTTGAACTGAAATTTTATCTTGAGCGGAGCAGAACTAAAACGCCCTCATGCTGAATCCAAAACTCGGCACCCAATGTTACTGGAGCATCAAACACTAATTACATGGCCAAATTTCAGCTCATAATGAATCTATGTTTGTTAGTGACCTTCCCTCATGTTTTGTGGAAATTTTATGCTAATTACACTACTTTTCTTTGTTGCTTTTGATTTACAGAGAGTTCTAAAGGCTGCGGGGATATTTGCTGGATCCATCTTTTTGATGCGCACCTTTGGTGACATGATGGTAGTTTAAGGACGTTGTAGTGGCTGAGCAGGGTAATGGTGGTTCCATGCCCATTTTCGTTGTGTGCCTTGTGATCAGGCTTGTGGAATATTTGTACTCAGACTTGTCGGTTTCTTGTTGAGTTGGTGTTTGAAGCATTTCTCGGCAGGGCTATTTGACTGTTCTTTTTTAGTTGAGCACTTAATCTTCTATGAGTATAATAAGTTCATGTCCAGTTTGCTGTTAGGTCAACACAACCGTAGGCTTGTGTTGAATTAACAGTCTAATTCTATTGTTTAGATGCAACATTTTGATTATGTTAATATGGGTGTTTGCCGATGTTCTTCTCGAATGGCTAGTTATTCATTGTTCTGTGACATTCTGGATGCAATCCCAGCAGTTGCATTTCTTGATGTCAGTTCTCAGAAACTCATGTAGTTCATCTGTCTTGAATACTTCTCTGTTAATCGGATGCCATCGTTGACAGGGCACACTTGCACTCCTTGGAGGATCCCATGCCAAATACGGTTGTGCCTGCCCACAGGGGTTCCAAAGCGCCGTAGGCTATTTGGTACCTACCAATTTCGGATGTATGACTTCATAATATAATACTCCCTCCGTCCCAAAATTCTTTTCTTAGATTTGTCTATATACGGATGTACCTAATACTAAAACGTGACTTGATACATCCGCATTTGGACAAATCTAAGACAAGAATTTTGGGACGGAGGGAGTAGATAACTGTCACATTCCCAACGATAAATATTACTCTCTGAGTATTGAAATCGAAACCTGGATGTTTCGCGTCACAGGATGGCCGTCTCGTATGCTTTCATGATGTAACCCTGGATGTTTGCTTACAGTAGATTTTAAAGTAGCATGGTTTAATAGATTTTAAAGCGAATTGAAATCACATGTTCAGGGATCAACAGTACAATTGTACGCCTTGTCCTCTCTTTTTCTAGCGTTATTTATTTTGTTTATTGCATTCTTCTGCCTTAGACACTGCTCATGTTCATATCAATAATCAAATAAAATCATGTTATTTTTGGTTGCATGTCCCGCAGATGTCTTGGTCTTTATTGATTAATATATATGCATGCTCTTATAAATACTTAAATCCTATTTTCTTTTGCCTTAATTTAAAACACTATTTTGCTATGGAATTGCCAATGATGATCTCCTGCTATATTGTACTCCCTCTGTTCGGAGTTACTTGTCGCAAAAATGAATTAAAATGGATGTATTTATAGAACTAAAATATGCCTAGGTACATTCATTTTTCCGACAAGTATTTCGGGACGGAGGGAGTAGGAAAGTAAAAGATCCTTACATTTGATGAGTATATCTTGATTGCACTTAATGCTGACAGGATGGTTGGAATATACCGAGAGATCAAGGATCCTATTTTCTTCAACCTGAGAACAGTTTGTGTTCTCAAAGTACTGAACCAACTTTAATGTGGAAAATGTCTTCTTGGAAATTCACTGTATGATTCTTGAATAATCATGTACTAGGTAAAGTGGTCATGTGGCAAAAAAGTTGGAGGACAGGATCGTCGAGGCACTTCTGAAGTATGGCTACAAAGGCGAATACATGTCTGAAGATTGGCTCAAGCAGCCAGTATTCATCCCATCCTTTGCTCCAACTTCACTCATTTACATCCCAAACATGACAAACTCCAGAAGTTTTTCTAATAGATGATACCATAAAAAAAACTGATATCAGCAGTAAGCACTAGCGGGCTTTTCCTACAAAAACTCCTTTTTTTCAAAGACATTTTCTAACGTGCAGCCGTACTATGAGATAACTTCAAATGGTTATCTCGCGTTCATAGTATATACTCCACACACATTCAGAAATCAGAATTCATTCCTGCACTTCAACTTCCTCCAAGACCCTTATGTTGAATATGACTATATGTGTACTCTTAACAAGATCAGTATTGCGGCCTGTTCACCGATTTCACCGGCACCTTGCACAGGTCCCAGCACTGCACAGCTCCACTCCATACCAAATGAAGTAAAATAAGGTAGAGGCACTCCTGCATGAGATCTCCTACATGCTGAAGGATGATGGATACTAAGCTTATGTTCCCAAGTCTGCATACTGTTCTCACCGTTAACACCACTGAGAAAAAGGATGTGTGCTGCCATTCTCTGTAAAATATACAAATAAATCACAGGAATGCTAACTATAGAGCATCACAAAGTAAAAATTGTCATAAAATCTGGAAGAATTGCACTGTTTATACTTTATACTACTTTATAATGATTCCTAGTAAAAAAAAGTAGTTCTGAAATAAGTACTATATTCATGGCATATTGGCATTTATTCTCAACTCTAAATAATGAGAGTAAGATGGAAGATATGGTTTAACATACACGAGGCCAAAGAAATCTTTCTTTTTCCATGAGACATGTCAACGACTTATAAATTTACGCAGAGTCTTGCTTGTTACCTAGCCTTGAATACAGAATATGAATATATCTTCCTAGCGGGCCAAATAAAGGCCCAGTTCTTTTCAGGCAAGATTCTACAGAATCAGGATTCTGCAAAATTCTCCCAAAATCTGCTTCTCCCAGAATCTGCCGCCGAGTTCTTTTCAGAGATTGTAGTTTGAGATTCTAGAAAGTGTTGTGTGTTGAAATGCCTGTACTATCCTTAGACAAAAATTTCTTGGATGAAATGTATTTTATCTATCAACAATAGCTAGCATCAATTCAAGCATTATTCAAGCATGAAGAAACAGAGAGATGTAAAAAGGAGGGCTCATCGTGAGTGTCGGCGTCGAACTTTGCGGGACGGGGCTGAGGGCCGGGACGGACTGAGGGGCGAGGAGGAGCTAAGGAGGGAAGCTGGCCGGCGGGGACGGTAACCCTAGCTGCTGCCGCGCAGCTGACGGGGCGGGGTGAACTGCTGGGCGAGGAGGGCGGGGCGGACCGGGCAAGGGAGGCTGGCTGGCGGGGGCGGGGGCGGCTCGAAGGTCCGCTGCCCCGATGCGGTGCGGGAACTGGGAGACGAGTGCGCGGTTGGGTGCGTCCGCTCGTTGACTGCGGGGTGGCATTTTGACCGTAAATATGTGATACAATAGGGGTACAACTATACTTCGAAACGTTTTCTTTGGTGGGACTAGCTAGAATCCTGAGATTGTGGGAGAGGCCAGGTATATTGGGATTTTGGGATTGCATTAGGATTCTACAGAATCCGATTGAGATTTTGAAAGTTCAATCGGTTCTTTTCGCTCGGGATTTTCGGGACCGAGATTCTCCATAATCTGCTCAAAAGAACTGGGCCAAAATCTCTCGGGGTGAAATGTGTGTGCATTAACTAATTCTGGTTCCAATGTTATGTGGATGCTGACCTTCATGCGAAATGTACGCGTGAAAACAAATTGTGTGAGACACTTATCACTTACATGTTGGCCTACTACACAACATACATAAACAATCACTATATATATCCAGCCTGCTTCCATACACTACACTCCTGCTTCATTTACTTAGTTAAATGTGTAGGAGTTTGATTTTTTTTTCGTTGGTAAAGTTCTGAGATAGTGGAGGCAACCACAGACTCAATGGAGTATGTCGCGAGCTTAGGATGTCTCGGAAGTTACAGACAATCAAATACGGCGTGTGTGTCATGTTTAGGCTGCCGTGGGCCATGGTTAGTAGTTGTTCTTACCAGCTGATCAAGAATTCGTCCGATTAATCAGTTAACGGACTAGTTAATCGCTACTTGTAGGATGGTCAAATCGAATAGCACATATTTGGCGCGTTAACTTGCCATGCCGATTAACTGGCGTGGTTGGTATATTGCATAGCTGAGAGTTTGAGAGTATGGTGTAATACATAAAAGATTAGATATATGTTGCCAGACAAAGTTCGGCATGCTTCTCGAGAGGACCGGACAAGAAGTTCTGGAAGAAAATGCGGAGGCTTCCGATTCCACCCAAAGTTCCGAATTTTTGGTGGCGGGTCATCAAGGGTTTTGTCCCTTCTAGAGGGGTATTATGCCAAAGACATATTTAGCAGGTTGATTTCTGCCATGCTTGTGGGCAACAGGATACCATTCGGCATGCTTTATTCGAGTGTACTTAGGCAAGAATGTTTTGGCAAGAGATCAAGAAATTGACATCAACTAAGGTACCGCTCACGCACCCTGAAACCTGGGTGATGGACTTGCATCATTCTATGCGGTTCATGGGCTGTTTGGACGGAGAGAAATGCACGCAACCATGGAGAAACTACTCGGTCCATAGCACAATCTGTAAAATGGGCAATTGATGTAGCCACAGATCTCGCAGTTACAGGATCACAACATGTAGTACGCGTGAACAAAGAACTGCAGAAGTGGAAACCGCAAGAAGAAAGGTTCACTAAAGTTAATGTGGATGCTGCGTTCTGGGGAGAAACTCATGAAGGAGGGACTGGCGCAGGTCTGCAAAATCATGATGGTAAGCTGCTCAGAGCATAATCCATATGGTATGAAAACGGGTCTTAATGCAAGATCACTTGAGGCATATGCTATCAGAGATGGCATATAATTGGCTGCAGACTTGGGGTATCGGAAGGTCATTATTGAGTCTGATGCTCAACAAGTTATAAAACAGTGCAATTCTCCTGGGGTAGATCGATCGGAGATAGCGACCACTGTGAACGAGATACAAGAGCTTTGCGGGAATTTTGAGGAACTTCGGTTGGTGTTTATTCATAGAGAAGCAAATGAATTAGTGCATCTTTGTGCTAGGCAATGTAGTTCCTCTAGGAGAAGATGCATCTGGATTAATTATGTCCCATCCTTCCTTACGGCTTGTGTAATGAAGGAATGTAATCCCGTTGATTAAATCAATAAAGCTCTTGAAATCCAAAAAAAAAGATAAATGTCGCCAGGTTCATATTTAATCTACTAATTTATGATCGACCAATTAATCCAGTTGTTAGGACGGTTCATCGATTAGTCGCTACTCCCAAGCCAACCGAGCATGTACCAGTTACTTGTTTCCTGGACAATGTTCTCACCATTACTGGTTTTTGATAATAGTTATATTGCTGGGTAAGAAGATCTGGGAACGCCCGCCCGATACGTTTCCAGAAATAATAGCAATCCAAATAGGACAGGGAACGAGGCACAGTGTCACTCGGATACGAGTGCTCGGTGCTCCGAAATCCCAATACGACTCGGACATGCACGGCCGGATCCCAACGAATAAATACGTTACTCCATGAGCTGTGAGCACCTACGTACCTAAGATTGCTGGCACGACTCAAGAACCAGACGATCCATCATCATGTACGGGGCCAGTCCGGCGAAATTCCGGTCGTTCACGCCGCCGGCAATCACCCTGCAGCCCCCGCTCCCGCCCCACGACGACCCATGGCCGACCTCCGCCCCTCTGCAGCCCGCGACTCCCCTCGCCGAGCCCGCCGGCGCCAAGGCTTACGATCAAGAAATCACCGCGTGCCACCGGTCCGTGGAGGCCGCGGCGCCGGACTACACCTCGATGATGTCGGTGCCCCAGAAGCCGGAGACCCCGCCCATCCTCGCCGTCCTCGTCAAGTGGATCGCCTCCGTCGCGGTCGGCTTCAAGACGCAGCTACGGTGCGACCTTGATATGTGACACCAGTCACCAGGCCGCCTCATTATTAATTTATTACAGGAAAGAACAGATCTGTACACTCGCAACGGTCGCATTAGTATATTCTTTTTTCAGGGATGCATTAGTTTATTCTTTGGCATGCTTGTTGTAGTTGTGTATTTTTTTAAGAGTCAATTACATCATAGGTGTCTGAACTTGGCGAGAAAAATCAGTTTGGTGTTAAAACTTGCGGCATACATTGAACCGGTGACAGAACTTGGCTTAGGCGTGCATCTACGGTGCTAATCACGTTTGTATACGCATGGTGTGCTGACGAGGAACACCAACGTGGCGCCGGACCCAGCGTCGGTGACTGCAAGGCGGGGAGGAGGGTGTGTGGCCTGGTTTTTGCAGAAAGCACCCTGGAATTCTTTTCCTCATAGAAAAGCCCCTGAATGAATACCAAATCTTGCAAAAATACCGTGAAACTTAACGACGTCTCTATGACCCTTGAGGCCCACCCGTCAGGAAATAATAGGAAGAGATAATAATATATGTAGATAAAGAGGTGCGCACCAGGGACATCACACTACGGAGATGACAATGCTAACCACCGCACCAAGTCTAGTTTGGTGTCAACAGGGGTAGCTATATACATTTTTTTAGGCAAGGGTAGCTATATACGTGACTCCACCCTAACAAGACTGCCATGTGGGCCCCAGTGTCAGTGACTGGACCACACAGGAGAGGGCGTGTGCGATGGAATTTTTATTTTCACACAAAAGAGAACCTCGATTTTTCTTAAAAAAACACTGAGACGTCACTATACATCTCTATGACCTTTGGGTCCCATCCCGCAGGATACATTACAAAGATCAAATTGATATGCAAAATATTGTGCCTCACAGGTTCGAACCAAAGACCTGACCCCATCTGGTCGGCTGCCGAAATGGCCCATTTTTCACGCGTTATTTTTTCTAAATTATAAATATTATATATAAAGCCGCAAAAATACAAATAAAATAATGTTTATGTAATTCTAAAAAACATTATTGTCTAAATTATTTTATGTAATTCTAAAAAATATTCTTTTTAAAATAATGTTCACGTAATTCATAAAACTGTTCTTATCTAAAAGAATATTCATGAAATTCTAAAAATATATGAAAAATATTTATGTATTATTTGGAAAAATATTTCTATAACTAAAATAACAAATATGAATTATAATAGTATTTATCAATTGGAAAAACTATGGTGTGCAAAATGGGGCGCGGTCGCTCCAGATCATTTAAGCCGCATGTGCGTGATTGTAGTTATTAACTACTGCTATCCTGTATAATAAGCAATGTGGCCTTGTTGTTGTGGCTAGAATGATCGTTTTATTATCGTGAGGTCGCGGGTTTGAACTGACACTTGGTTTTCGATGTTATAATATCCTTTTGTACTGTTTCCGGATGGGTGGGCCGGGTCATAGAGATGTAGTTACGTTTCAAGGGATTTTCCCAAGATTTGTATTCAGTCAGGGTTTTTTTTGTGAAGAAAAAAATAATTCCAGGGTGTTTCCTACAAAAACCAGGCCACACCCCTCCTCTCCTCCTTCCAGCGTATTCAGTCATGGGCTTTTTTGTAAAGAAAAAATAATTCTAGGGTGTTTTCTAAAAAAACAGGCCACACGACCTTCTTCCTGCCTTCCGGTCACTGACACTAGGGCCCGCGCCACGTTGACGTGCCTCATCAGCACACCATGCGTATACAAACGTGATTAGCACCATAGATGCACGCCCAAGCCAAGTTTTGTTACTGGTTCAATGTATGCCACAAGTTTTAGCACTAAACTGACTTTTCTTGCCAAGTTCCGGCACCTGTGGTGTAATTGACTCTTTTTTTAATTTTCGATTAACAGTTGTGTATGCTTCTTCGCAAAAAAAGACAGTCGTGTATGCTGGTGTATATATATATAATCGGAGGTAATATCACTGGTAGTGATACAACTTGCATTGGATGTGCAGTTTAGTGTTACAACTTTCAAAATACATTTTTCTGATCATACAACTTGCGTTTTGGTGGAGATACGGTCATTCCGTCTGCATCCGCCGCTGGCGTGGCATGCTATGCATGCAAGGGGCCACTGTTAGTGACCGAAAACATCCTGGAGCAACCTGCGCGTGGTTTTCTTGCATAGACCCCCCTTAACTTGTTATTATGTGCGCAAAAAAGTCCCTAGAACGGCGGGAACAGGCGGCCCATGCATATTTGCGAGTGGCACCCCAATAGCGCGAGATTATCGGGCTATCTTCCGATGATGACGAGAACTAGAACTTTCTTCAGTTCAGATTAGTCTGTCAGCTAATTTCGGTTCAGTAATTGCTATCTTCAGATTTCGTCAGCGAGTTCAGTAATATTAGTGTGCTTAGCAAGTTAAGTTATCTCTATTTCAGCAAGTTCAATTATCTTTAGTCCAATTTACAATGTAATGTACACTATATTTAGTCTGTTTCGATGCAAATTTTATATTCTGTCATTTCCAACAAGTGTCACATTGCAAACACAAAAATCACATTACATCTCTTAACCATGTTCAAAATGCAAAGATAATGGCACACATTACATCTTCAGGCCTCTTACATCTTTCTTCCTACTAATTCTTGATTGCTACTGCAAAGAGAATGGCACACAAGCCAAAACAAAGGCTAATTGTGAACACTAGCATCCTCTCTCTACACAACAACTATTCCCTGTGAATCCTTGCAAGCAACTTCTTCTCCATCTTGCGCTTCTCCCTCATGGACTGCTTCGCTGCTTCCTTCTCCTCAACTTGATTCTCAAGCAGCTTGTTCTTCCTAGACAGATCACAAATGACAGACCTTTCCCATGCACTCCATTCTGGATCACGCCGCTGCACATGTGAGAAATCCTATACACGTAATAAACACATAAATTCAGCGATAAACTACATCTCATACAACATAAAAAACATTTACAATACTCCCTTACCTCATATTGGGATCCCAAAAGCATCCTCCAAAGTTGCTCCCTTCTGTTGCCCCACGACGAGCAGAACTTATGCATGCCTACCATTCTCAACATTCCGCTCCACCCCATTGAACTGGGCATCAAACTTGTGTTGTGGCAGTCCAAAAACAAATTGCGGGAGCTCATCTACCTAAAAAGCAAATCTTTCTCAATAACGGACGAAGCTTTCATGCAAGAGATTCAGACAGGACAAGGCATTACCTCCGTGTTTTTCTTCGATCCGAAGTGGTAAACAGGCGCGGCCTTCCATTCCTCCTCTTCGTCGCGATTGCCAACACCGGAGCCACCCATCTCACCAAACCAAGAGGGGTAAAAACCAGATCCTGCCGTCGGCGACCTTTTCCTCACCTCGACACCGACGGCCTCAACAACCTCCTCCCCCAAGCCAGCAGCAGCCGTCGTCGCCCGCCTAGGGTTCTAACACCACAGATTTGGGAACTAGGAGGATTTGCAAACAAAGGAGACCACCAGAAGAGGTTATGTTGGGGCCACTGTATGCATGAACTTTTTTACGTGAATAAATGTTTTCTGAGGCGGGTCCGTGCAAGAAAACCATGCGCGGGTTGCTCCAGGGCATTTTCTGTCACTGACTGTGGCCCCGTGCATGCATGGCATGCCACACCAGCGGCGGATATGGACGTAATGACCGTATCTGCACCAAAACGCAAGTTGTATGACCAGAAAAATGTATTTTGAAAGTTGTAGCACTAAACTGTACATCCAACGCAAGTTGTATGACTACGAGTGATATTACCTCTTTTCTTTTGTTGGGGTGAGATCTTGATTCTGAGATTGGTTTTTTATTTATACGAGGGAGGTGATATCTCTTTCTTTTATCATACATGATTCTGATATTTCTTTTTTAATTTATTAGGGACGTGATATCTCTTTGTTATTGTGACACTAGTAAGTGTGCACGTGCAACGCACGTTTTGATTAATACCCATAAGTTATAAATGATACAATTGGACATAGAACAAAAGCATCCAAATCAAATCATGTGCATACACACAATCAACACTATTCACCCATACGTCTTGCTCTTTTCCTCGTACGTATAATTATTGCGCAAAGAACATTTGTTATGGATCTGATACATTTTTCTGCCGACTCAACCTTCCAACCTTGGCTCAATAATTGGAAGAGAATAAACAAAACTACAAAATCAAGAACCGGGTCTTAAAGACCTAAGTTCCCAGAGGATTGGTTCTATTCAACTCCTAACCTGTCACGTACGACAAAGAATCATCTTGCAAGAACCAGAGATAAAAAAGCACGTGATCTTGGTAAGATTACACCGTCAAAAAGAAAATCTTGATGAGATTAGTGAAATTTAGAAGGATTCGAACATAACTGTGATGCTATGAAAAATTCCACCCCATACAAAGTAGGGAAAATATTCTTTATAAATATGTAACATTCTCCAAGATAACTCATGAGCCTCACCAGAACAAATCTCATAGAATGAATATCACATCTTTGTAGTGAACGGATATAGCAATTACATTCATATAGAATAATTAGTTACGACATTGTCACCTACTCACCTGATCGTCTTCAGTCGCATGCTTGCCGCTCCACTATATGGGCTAGAGAAGTGGCATGCAGCAAGGCTGGGGTGTGGGCGAGGTGCAATGCCGGATCGTTTACGATGGCAGAAGGATAATGTGGGACGGCTGCGGGCGTGGCCAAGTGGTGTGGGACGGAAGCCCCGACTGACATCCGTCTGTGAGGCTCTTAGCTACCAAGAGTTCTGGGGCAAGTGTAGGTGTTCCCTTAATTTAGAGTCTCCATAGCAAACTCTGTTAAGAAATAAGGGAAAGCATTGAAATGAAAATATGCTAAGGTAACTATGTAGAGAGAAAGGGAAACGACTAACGGGTTGCTTCCCAATCTTCAGTCACAACACCAAATTGACACAAAAAATACTACTATATTATGAAAAAATTTATACCTGCATTATCCACTGTTAGAGTACGTAATGGGCCTAATGGGCCCATTAGTCTTAGGGTTAATTAGAGATAAGGGTCGCTTACTTAGGGGTCAAGTAAGCCTTGCTTGAGAGTCAAGTAAACCTCTCTATATAAAAAGAGGAGATGTATCAATCTAATCAAGCAAGAATTAAGAAGGAAATCCCTTCCCTCTTGCCCGGCCGTGGGCAAAAAGGCCCCCGGCCGGCCCTCTCGCGCCCTCCTTCTAGCAGCGCCATAACAATTTGGTATCAGATAGCTCAGTTCCGATCATGTCTTCGCCGCCGCCCATCCCATCGCTTCCGCTGCCGACCGTGACCACCGCGCCGCTGGCCATCTACACCGCGCCGCTGCCCTCCCCGTCCGCGCTACTGGTCGCATCCTTTGGCGCCACCACCGCACCACCGGCCGCCGCCTACACCCCGGAGGAGATCACCGGGGTCCTCAACGACCTCATCACAGCCATCCAGGGGATCCAGCTGTACCTGGCTAGCCCCTACGGGCCGCCGCCGACCGCTGCCATCGGGCCGCCGGCCCTGCCGTGGTACTCGCTGCATCCAGGGGCCTCCGCGGCGTTCACTGGGACGCTGCAGCCCCAGCTGCAGCTGCCGCCGCCGCCCGCAGTGGCCGCCGCAGGCTCCCGCCGCGCCTCCAGCGCCCATCGCCGCCTCCGCGCCGCCGTGGCTGCCGTGGCAGCCGCCACACCAGGAGGCCTTCGCCGTGCTCGCCGGGCCACTGTAGCAGCCGCTGCAGCTGCCATCCATCGCCACCACCGCCCAGCCTTGGCTGCAGTGGCAGCCGCCGCTCCTGGCGGCCTCCGCCGCGCCCGGCGCTCCATCGCAGCAGCCGCTGTCGCTGCCCGGTGCGCCACCGCAGCAGCCGCTGCAGCTGAAGCAGCCACCGCCGGTCAGCTCCGGCCCCGCATCGACCGCGCCGGCTGGAGTCCTGCTCCACCAAGTCCAGTCCCCGCCATCGCCGTCACCGCTTCCTTCTTGGATCGCTACCCGCCACGTTTCGACAGCGGTGAGGCTGCAGGCTGCTGCGCGTGGCCTCCTAGCGCGTCGGCGTGTGCGGGAGATGCGTGGTCTGCAGCTGTCGCTCCTCCAAGTTGCCCTTCGCTGCGCAGAGGACCTCGATCTCATCCGCTGCGTCGGGGATCTTGGGCATGCGGTTTCCCCCAAGGGCGGTGGGCCTACTGCTTTCCCCGCGGGCAGCGACCTCAAAGTCTGCGACATTGCCGGTTGGGGGGGCGCACCCCTCCTCGTCATTCTCCATCACAAGCCCTCCACTCTTCCCTGTGCGGTGCAAACCAACAGCCGTCCGGCAGGGAGAAGGCATGGTGTCACCGACAGCAGCGCACCGCGTAGCACCACTGCATTCCGCCACCGGCCGCCGCGAGAGCGCCTCTGCTGGTCACTCTTGCGACCACTTCCAGGTGGTCATACACATGCACTCCTTTTGTCCAGGTGGTGTCCATGGGATCCAGGTGGCTGTACACGTGCACGTCCGACTGCGGATGGTGTCCATTTTTTGTTAAAGGGTCCAAAATAAAGCGTCCCAGTCCATTTCAGGTTGAGAATAATAAAACAAGCCGAGATGTAAAAGGCTTGTTTTTAGGTGTTAGGTTTGTGTTGCGTCGAGTCATGGTTATAAGTTGGTTAGGCTGCAGCTCGAGGACAAGCTGCATGTCCAGGTGGGGTGTAGTGTTAGAGTACGTAATGGGCCTAATGGGCCCATTAGTCTTAGGGTTAATTAGAGATAAGGGTCGCTTGCTTAGGGGTCAAGTAAGCCTTGCTTGGGAGTCAAGTAAACCTCTCTATATAAAGAGAGGAGATGTATCAATCTAATCAAGCAAGAATTAAGAAGGAAACCCCTTCCCTCTTGCCCGGCCGTGGGCAAAAAGGCCCCCGGCCGGCCCTCTCGCGCCCTCCTTCTAGCAGCGCCATAACATCCACACTGCATCCATACTACTATATTGAGGAAATTTTAGGACCAAGTGATAAAATATATGCCATTTTCACTGTCAGTGCTTTCTTTGGGGCTGAATTCCTCTCTCATTTTGTCGGTGGAGAATTCTCTTTGGACTTGTGTCAACTCAAAGAAATAACCAAGTGTCCATATATCGTTTGTTTCCAACACCATCAGCTGCAGTGAATGAAGACATCTAGTGAGCGACCACATAATCCACACATCTAGGTTCCAGGGGTGGGACTTACTCAACATTCAGTCACATCATCATAAACACTTGGAGATCAATTCTGAAAACTGAATAACATGCCAAAGATGAAACAAAATACTTTCAAACTACAAGTATCATGCCGAAGAAATCCAATTAATCTAGTCCAATGCAGGTGCTTCCAATCTAATATTCCTAGTAGCAACAAGCCATGTTGTAAGCAGGGAATTTTGATACAGCTACGTATATCCAAGTGTTGCAAACAGGAGTTTATATGTCAGGAGCAGGAAAGTTAGTAGCAAGAAAAATCACGTCAGATAGAACACATTAACAAAACACAGATTTTGCCACATTATTACATAGAACTTCATTCTCTTTTTGGTAGGTCTTAACCTAGTGTCATCACGAGCTCTGGAATCAACACTATCAACTATATCTTTGAATGACGGCATTTCTTTCGTGAGACATATTTCTAGAAAAGAGTTACTACAAATACATCTGACAGACCGATGTGAAATATGTCAACATAAGGAGTTCAAAGTAAGCTTTGTATTGTAGGATGAATGAATGGAGTGGCATGGAGAATTGGCAAAGAAGCGAATCTTCCTTTGACCTAGACTGTAGATCTCAAGAAAACAAGATCCGGAGGAAGACAGAGGACAAAATGTGTGCTGCGGAGGGCGACACGTGTGTCATGGAGGTGACCCTCTTCCTAGCCGCCTTTCCACACCTCATAGCCTTCTGCACCCCCACTGCACTCCATAGGTTGCCCTCCCGTCTCGCATTCCAAGCCTTCCATGCCGCCGCATGCCGGAAGCCGGAGGAACGCATCGCCTTCACGCACACACCCTCCGCCGTGCAGCTGCCATGACACCATCGCACCCACGCCACAAGGGCCACCACGCGTCGCTCTGCCGCCATGGCCCGCACCCACCGCCGCGTCCGTGGGTGCCCGCTGCGTCCTAGTCCGCCGCCGCTGGTCGAGGGGGGAGAGGGACCTTGCCGGCACTGACGCAGGCCGAGCACTCTGGTTCCGCGCCACCGCTTCTCGAGGGAGGAGACACAGGCCGAGCGGCACGCGTCATGCTGCGGGCGGCACGAGGCCGGGGACGCCGTCGCTCCTGCTTCCTTGGTGGCATGGCGGGGACGAGGAGGGAGTGTGGGGATCGTGTGTTAGTTTCCAGCAAGTGCGTGATTACAGGAGATGCGTTGAATTTTTATCTGGGGTGAGTAATTCCATCGCATTTTTTTCATGCCTTGCATGATTTACGGGGATGCGTTTTGCGGGCCTGAAGTTTCCTCTGCGGTGGAATTTGTTCAGTCAAACTAAATTACTAAGTACACACAAAAGAAGAATTAGATTAAAATAAAGTGTTAGATTAAATTTAGTGGGTCTAATTCTATGGTGATAATGGATTCGTGTACATTTTGTGGGGTGTGTTTAAAGAAATTCTTGTTTGATTGTTTAACGGAAATGTTACGTGTGGGCGTTCACCATCTCGAACACACGCAACGATCACCGTTGGGGACTTTGTGTACGAATCTTGGCACAATCCGGTCATTTTTCTGCGCCACGTAGGACGAGGCGCGTGTGCGGTGTGCGAGACCGGTCGCCCGCATGTTGGTTGCCCTCCCGCGGTCAGCAGTTGCCACTCGGGGGCGTGCGGTGGAACCGCTATGCGCCCGCATGCCACGCGCCGACCGCGGTTATCGTCAAACACGTCACGCACCTCTCCCCCTCTCCCTCATGGTGCCATTTACTAACCCCCGCAGTTGCTGGCACAACCCACTTCGCTTTCCAAACCATTGGAGGAGAAGGCGAGGGGAGAAGGCGACGACGTAGGTGGAAGAATCGACGGTGTTCGCGGCCGTCGGTGGTGCTTGCCGAAACGGTGCGGCTTCGCCGGAGGGCCTGCGGATTGAAGGTAATGCTCGCTCCAACTCTCGCAATCCCTTCCTGCATTTTCCCCCCTTCCCTCCCTGTTTGATTCCTCGCTCGAGATTCGTAGAGATTCAGGCGATTTGGCGGTGCGTCGACGTTCCCGTCGACGGCGGAGTCCTGTGCGCTAGCCGTTTTCGGTGGCACTGGGCAGTTTCGTGGACGCCGCGGTGGCTCCCTCATCGGGGTGGTTATGCCTGTCCAGAGACACGCACTAGGTGGGCCTTGGGATTGGGCAGGTGTCTGCCGGTTTGTTAGTTGCGCATTGGTTCGAATTGGTGTTTGCAATCAGTTCGGGGGAGAACTTTGAGGTTGAATTTGAAGTCACTGTAGTTGCCATTGAACCCTAGATCTAGTTAGTTGTTTTTGAAACTGCATTATGAGGCAAACGTGGTAGTTTTGATTAGCTATCATGACTGTATGGCAACTACCTTCCTGAATGAATGCGATAATTGCCACAAACGTGCTCCCCCATGCGGCAACTAACTTACTGAAATGACAGTGATAGTTGCCACAATCAAGCTTTCCCATGCGGCAACCAAGTTATTGAATGACAGTGATAGTTGCCACACACACGCTCTTCCATGTGGCAACTAATTTGCTGAATTACTGTGATAGCAGCCACAAACATGTTGTTTCATTATGGCAACTAATTTTCCTGGATGATTTGTGATAGTTGCCACACTGTATGAATGGTAAAGTGTAGTAAATCGGTAGTCAATGAAGTTTCAGTAACCAACTGCACTGGACGGCAACTAACGTGCACATCAACCTTGCCTGTTGCCACATGGACAGTATATTCTTGTGGCAAATAGAATGTGAACACATTGTGTCTGTTGCCATACCGTAGACAGGACTATGTGGCAAACTGGCTGCATAACATGGCAACCAATTTTGCACATCAAATTGTATCAGATGCCATACATATGCTTTCCATGTGGCAATTTCCTGTCCGACCACAACATGTATGTTGCCATGTTACAGTCAGTACAATGTGGCAAAATCATTGTACTACAGACGCAATTTTTGTGTTTTTGCCACAATGACTTGCGATATCTGAACACACTGTGGCAATTTTCAGGTTCTTTGATTAGATGTTTTTCATTGCTTTTTTGTATTACGTGTTGCATTTTTAACATGGCAATTCAACCCTAGCATATTTTTGCCGCTGAACAGATGGCATTTCATTGGTGTATTTTTAGGACAGGGTGTGAGCTGCCACATTTTAGTTTTTGTGATGTGGAGGATTTTGAGACTATCTATCGTACTATCTTTGGCTAACATGGCAACTTCAACATTTTGTTTCAAGTGCATTTACGATATGTACACCTTTTTTCAGAAAATGCAACCAATGTGCTTACTTGCCACGTTTATGTTTTCGACAATCACAAGAGGGGTGCGTGTGTGTTCACTAATTGACATTTTCTGTTGAGTGGCAACTGCTTACCTCTTTGCATTTTTTCGTTTCCACTGTGACAATTTTGGTCTGTTCCTATCTCAGCAGAATGGCTCGTGGCGATCATCAAAATGATGACGATGATTTCATGGATCCACCACAGCATAATCAGGCAGTTGGATGGAAAAAAGAGGGTGATGAGGTAACTGTCCACACACCTCCCCTCCCCCCCTCCTACTGCTTATGTTTCTGGATGCCACCTTGAGCTTTGCAGTTGTCTGTCATGAACTAAAATTTCATGACAGTGCAAAACATGGCAACAACTGATCCCTTTTTGTCTCTTTTTTGCAGAAGAATAAACGTATTCGCAACAGAGCCTCCCAAGAACGACTGACTATGTTGACCGACAGATTTACCGACGATCAGAAAGGAGCTGTTGCTGAGATGGGTATGCAGGCTCTGATGAACGTCCGGTGCACGAATCTTGTCAACCCTGTATGCGACTGGCTTGGTGAGATTTACGACCCCGCCTCCAGGGAGTTTTTGATTCCGGGACGTGGAAGACTACCGTTGAACGAGGAATCCGTGTTCTGCACTTTGGGTGTGCCTCGTGGACAGATGAAAGTCCCGTACGAGGTCAATAACGAGATCGAGGAAGCGTTGTTCCCCCGTTTGTTTCCTGGGTTGGAATCCATGTCGAACACGTCTGTACTGGTAGATCCGCTGCAGGCAATGACGACCCACGAAGATGTTTTTAAGATGAAGCTACTCATGTATATCATCTCAGCCGTTTTTTCCGCCGACCACTTCTCTTCGGCCAAGCAACAAATGATTTCTCATCCTGGTGAATGGTCCATCCTTACTACTTTATTTTCCTACAATGTATTTGGATCCGATGTCATGTGTAAAGCTAGTCACTGCCAGTGCTTTTTGATGTTTTTTTTTCATTTGAATTCTGATGCGGCAACTTGTTGCCCTGAAAATCTTGTGCGGTGCAGGCAAAACTGAAAGATGTGAAGAACATGAACTGGTGTAAGTTCATAGCCGACTTCCTGCACGATGCATTCTCAAGCAAGATGTACCAAAAGGGTTGTCGACTGCCTTTAATGGTATTTTTTTACCAGTCTTATTTTGTGAACACTCTTTTTTAACACACTTTCATTCATGCATGGCAACCTGATCATAACAAGATGGCAACTGCTATAATGACAATATGGCAACTGGCATAATGACAGTATGGCAACTGCCATCATATTATGATGGCAATTGCCATCATGACAATATGGCAACTACCATTACACTATGATGGCAATTAGCACATACATATGGCACTTAGCACATACATATTAGTACAATGACAATATGGCAACTAATATTTTCTCTCTTTTTAAAATTGTTGTACATCAGCTCATGTACGTCGACTGTCTTGATCTGTCCACCATGAATTTCACTGGGACAGGAGGCCCGCCTCCTATGCACAAGTTTGTTGTTTGTGCGTGGACTATCAACGCTGCCAAGGCCGTGCTTGCCGCAGACAGGGTAACTGATACCAAATATGGAAAATTGCAGGTTAGTTCTGGTTTCTTTCTCCACACGGCATGCTTACAAATTTGACATGAGGCAACCATATGTTGTTTATAAGAGATGACTACCTTTGTTATCCATGGCTTTCTGCGTATTGTATCCATGTCTCACTCCATATGGCAACTCTTTCATTTGTGCTGAAACTTACGTTCTCTCTCTTACATCCTAGCTATTTTTTTTGTTTTTTACAGCTGATGGCCAAGCATGCTATAGACTACAACGTGTTTGGGGGGTCTCAAAACTTTGGAAAGTAGATGGACGTGCACTCAGCTCCGTCTTGCCCTAGTGAGGTAATCAAAAGATCTACATCTATTTATTGCCTTTGGATTATTTTTGATGTTGCGCAAGTGACTGTATTATGGGGTGGTTATTTCTCCTTCTTTGTTTCGTGCACATGCGAGGGCACCTGTTGAGCATCTAATTGGGCAGTTTGCATCTAGAATGACCGGCTTGCTCGGGAAGTTGGTTGAGGGGTGGACGTCTCTTAATGGCTCTGACAGCAACGCCATTGCGAGGCAGTTCACTTCGTTTGTCCCAGAACGGACACATCGGCCAACTGGTTGTCGTGACCGGTACGACTACAACAGTTCCCAAGAGCTCACTGACACACAAGATGAACTAGGTGGAGACGCTGGTATCAACAAGGATGACGACGATGACACGAATAACGCGGAAGAGGAAACCGATGATGATGAACACGCTGAAGTTCGTGCAGGTGCTAACAAGGGGAAGGATGCGCCATATGTCCCCCCACCGGAGAAAGTCAAAGAACGTACGGCTGCGAGAGGCGAGGGGGTGTTGCCATCAAAGAGGAGCAGGGCTCTAGAGGATGTTGGGCAGGGTTCTCCTGTCAAGAGGTCTAGGACTGATCCCGTAGCTGCTAGGAGGAGGTTTGACTTTAATTTTAGTTTTTGCTTTGTCCATATTTTTTGGAACAGAATGATCCCTTTTTGCACTTTATTTTACTAAGCGCGGCAACGAGTTTGCTGTCTGACAATTGTCACCTTTTTTTCCTCCAACTTAACGTGCAGGGAGGCGACAGCTGGTGGACGAGCAGTTACGAAGAAACATGCACCAACACCAACCCGTGCTTCTTCTCGGTTGAACAAAGGTGCCCCCATTGCTGGTGACACCCATTCCACCAGGTCATCTCCTCGTACGACGACGTCCAACACCGGGGATCCTGTCGTGTTGCCAGACCTGAGAAAGCCAGCGAAGAAGTAGGTTTTCCATGCGCTTTCATTGACATAGTGCTATATTTTTTGATTTTTCAATGCATCCGATCAGCTTGTCACATGGGCTTCTGTCATCATCCCCATAATGGCAACTGTTGTTTTTCAAAATGATTTTCCTTCCCTTTTATGAGTGCATGGCAACTCCTATTTGTTTTTACATTGCAACTGCTATCTAGGCCAAATGGCAACTCTTTACTTTACCTACATGGCAACTGCCATCTTTTCCATTGGCTTGTGTGCTCATCCCATACCTAGTTTTGAAATTGCATTACTGGAAGATCAGACATTTTTTAGCATTCTTCAAGTTGGCCAACATGGCAACTGTTGCTGGATTTGCATGACAATTGCTAACTATGTCACATGGCAACTCATGTTCCCCTTACATGGCAACTACCAGCTTTTCCACTTATTTTTTTCATTTTTTAGATTTCTACCATGGCAAAATATTCTTTGTTCATTTTTTAACACCCTTTCCATGCGCTTTCCCTTTTTTTGCAGGGTGAAGAAGACTACTGCACGCACGGTCAAGCATACCATTAGGGACCCACTCGAACGTCTTCATTCAAAGTTGTCAACAGGTGGCAACTCAGATGTTCATGAGGCGCCAGGCGACAAAACTGCTGCTGCACCGCCAACTGTTCCCAGTAACTCTGACGCAAGTGGCCGACCATCTTTGCCTGTTGCAGATGTGCTGGCTAGAACAACGGGCCTCCGTACATCGGGGAGTGACGACTCGGTATCTGCCAGGACCGCTGAAATATTGCCCACTCTGCTGGCAATGAAGGATGCTGCTGTGAGCCACGCCACCCCATCAGGAAGTGTTGAAGTGGATGCCCCCGAGACCAACCTAAGCAAGGAAGATTCTCGCTTATCTGACACTGATTCCAAGCGCGTGCGTGGTGGCACTCATGTGCCCACTACAGAAGTTGCTGAGGCGGCAGTTCATAATGATATGCCATCTGCAGTTGAGAGTCTTGGCACAACAGCTCCAGCTCCTGACTGTGCAGATATTGCTCAGGCCACTGTTCCGCGTGCTGGTCGTCCTCCTAGGCGTCGTAGCCCCCGCAAGCAATCAACAGTCGTATCCAACGCACCAGCTGCAGCTAGGAGCAGTAGAGATGAGTCTGGTTACGTTCCTGCGCCCACACTATTCCCGCCAACCGCCAAAAGCAATGTTATGGAGAAACCAGAAGACCAGAGTAGAACTGATGCAGGTGCCAAGCCGGGCACGAGTGATGAAGGTGAACGTCCGGAGCAGACTGCACCTTTACCCGTAGTGAAAATCCCCAGCTTAAATCTGCGCACTTCCAAACTCCCAATCAACATCGGTGTCCCCTACAGCCCTAACAAGAGGATTGTCAACAAATCTACGCCCGTCACCACTGACAGCACGCCCCGCCCTATTGGCAAGCTTGATGATTCTGCAGCGGCTGATCCAGAAGATATGTTTGTTGATCTTTCACCGTTGGATTCTGCCCTGCAAGTTGTTCGCGGTCTGGCCAGTAGGCATGAGAGGCACCCAATGGCCTTCACCCCACCGAGCTTCAGCCTTGGCGTCAGTCAAGATCAACAAGTGGCTCAAGATCCTATGCCAGTTGCCTTTGCTTTTCCTGGAGGCGTGCCCGCAATGATGGCGCAGCCAATGGTTGAGGGCAGGAAGGCTGTCAAGTTCGCAGAGCCGATCGTCCAAGGTACATCTATCATGTGCTTTTGTCATTTTCTTGTATACATCTTTGTAGTTTGACCTTTGTCCCAATCATATTTTTTTGGGGTTCTCACTTGTTATGGCAACTGATATGCGATGACATGGCTACTGGATTTGATGCACCATGTCACCTACACATTTTTTTGCTGCCATGCTGCATTTTTCCATTGGGCAACCACATGGTAGCTGTAGTTGTTGTCACATGGCAAATACAGTGCAATATACATGGCAACTGGATTTGCCACACCATGTCACCTGCATTTGTTGTTTCCACGCTGCATTTTTTCCATACGGCAAGCACACGGCAAGTGGAGTGCCACCCCTGGTTCTGTGAGGCAGCAGAGGGTAGTTCACCCACCTCCCGCGGAAGACTACGAGCCCGAATTCAGGGCCACAGAGGAACAGAACCAGCTATACGATATTGTCAAGCGGTTTGGAAATGCGAGGTCCAGCAGCAAGCACATGAAGGAGCTGAAAGCGTAAATGACCACACCACATAATCTCTTGTTCTGCTTTGCTCTGTTTTTATCATTCATCTTTCTTCATACTTTCTATACATGATCCGCTTAAGTTTTAGTTCTTTTTTATTATTTTACTTAGTAGGCATGATTCGTTCGTGTTACGTCATTTTCATACAGCTCATGTTTGGACAAAACCAAGGTCATTCAATGCGGAGCGACGTACGTCGACCTGGGTGATCTTGCCGAGTCCATGAGGCCAAATGGTAAAATGTCGACGAATGTAGCTGCATGTGGGATTGACTACATCAACAATCATGTGGATATGTCTCCCGACAAAACAATCATGCATTACAGTGTGACCTGCAAAATATGGGATGGTGACTTCAACCACAAAATTCTGAGGAAGAATTTCGCCCAGCACGGTGAATTCAAGCTCACACTGAAGAAATATGTGAGTTCTCCTCCCCCTGGTTGCACTTTTTTTCCACATGGTATGGTTTTTTGCCATCATCTGCACCCTGTTTATGTGGCAGATGTTTCATGTGGCATCAGCTGCCGTGCAAACTGACTTTTTGATTTTTTCCATCCCGTGCAAACTATGTGGCAACTTCAAAGTAAAATACACGGCAAATTTTGTTCATACATGGACGGCAACTTTCTTTGAACTACACCAACCATAACTAAAACATTCTACGTGATTCTACATTTTTGTCCCTTGATGTTCTTCATGTGAACTCTGTTTCTCATTTCAATCACTTTTACATGCAGGTCATGTTCCCCATGTTCCAGGAGCTTGCATCACACGACCCACACGACAAGTGTGGTCACCACTATGCGATCTGTCTTGACCTGAAGAACCAACGCTTTGAGGTGCTTGATTCAATGCGTTCGGAAGCTGATGCAGACCTCACTTCGCATGCTGAATTCTTCATCAACAACGTCAAAGAGACATGGAACCGTCACTATGAACACTCAAAGGTCCAGATCAGACATTTCCCGATTGAGTACGTGGTGACCACGAATCAAGGGAACACGTAATTTCCTACCCCCCTTCCTTCATGTGCCATTTACATCAATCCCACCCCTCTGTTGTGTTGTTACATCTGAATTGAAGTTTATCACTGCTATGTCTGTCCTCTTTTTGCGAGTTCACCTGGCTCTTTTTCCTGTACAGGACGGACTGTGGCTTTCACGCGTTGGAATACTTAGCAAAGTGGGAAGGTAGACTTGTCCCCGCTGTCACAGCTGCAACGGTCGTTGAGCTCCGGAAAATCTACACATGGAACTAGTTGACGAATGAAGATTTCAACAAGCGGTCCGGAGCACGCGAGTTCGTGGAGGAAGCTGTCAAGAAAGTCATCAAGAAGTACAAGTGGTCACGTGAAGTTACAACCGGACGCATACCTTACATTCTGTTGCCGAGGAATGTAAGGTACTATCTCTTTTGTTTCTTTGTCAAAAACTATGTTCGTGTGCTATGTTATGACGGCTACCCCGCGTAGCCTACTATGTAGTGGTGGTTTGTGAGCAACATTTGAATAGGTTATGTAATATATGTGTGGATGTGAACCTTTTTAGGCGTGACAACAGATATGTTTTTATGTTTATCATTACTACTATGGTTTCATCGTTTGTAGCACCAGTTTTGCTGTTTCGAATACGTCGACGATGTTTTAAAACATGGCAAATGTAGTTCATCAGACATGGTTAGTGAAAGTCATCGTCGTTTTTCATTTGGCTGTTTTGCTTCTTCTTTTTCATCGCTAATCGCACCGGCTAGCATGGTAGGTTGATCATGTAGCCCCAACCTTTCCTGCGGTTGGTGCACGTTACGCTTTTTTTCAACTTGTTTCCCATGCATTGCACACAACACACTATGTGTTACTAAACCGCGTTGAATTGTCATGGAAATATATGTGATGCTGAGTCATTACAAATACCATGTCATATTTTTCAGTACAGCTAACATGACATATTCAGTACAAACAACACGGCAGATCCAATACAATTAACATGGCAGATGTAGTACAACTAACATGGAAAATTTGGTATAAAATAGCATGGCAAATTTAGTATAAAATAGCATGGCAAATTTAGTATAAGATAGCATGGCAGATTAAGTATCCATAACATGGCAACTACATTTATCCATTCAATGTATTCTCCTTCAACTTCTGACACCCCTCAAGAGCCATTCTCCCAATTTAGTACAAATAACATGACATATTTTTACACTACATGCTATTTTATACTACATTTACAAATACCATGACATATTTTTTAGTATAGCTAACATGGTAGATTCAGTACAAACAAGACGGCAGATCCAGTACAATTAACATGGCAGATCCAATACAACTAACATGGCAAATTTAGTACAACTAACATGACAAATTTAGTTTAAAATAGCATGACAAATTTAGTATAAAATAGCATGGCAACTACATTTATCCATTCAATGTACTCTCCTTCAGCTTCTGACGCCCCTCAAAAGTTATTCTCCCAATTTAAAAAAAATCACAACATATAGGGGTACAAAACGAAGTGTCCACAAGGACCATGTCACAGCGCCCCAATTTTTGCTTATGGATTGCCCGTTCCTTTCTTTGTTTTCTTGTGTTTTGCTTGAATCTCCAATCCCGATTTGTACCTTATCTCTCTTGGACGACCTTTTGTGATGGAACGGGGTGGGTTCCTGACCTGGGTTTGTGTGCTTGCTGTTCCAGATCCTATCTTTGAGTTTTCAGATGATGGTCCCGTGGACGAAGGCATACTTGATGTGCGAGGGAACCTATGTAAGGCTTCCTCAGCTTTCCTCTTCTTGATCTCATCAAGCTCTCTTTCCAGGGCCTTCCTGTGTTTTTCTGCGACTCTCGATGTCTCATCACTCTTGCATGCTTCATCAATTAGCTCAGCATAATTCTTTGTCAACACAACATGCCTCACGGCTTCCATGGTTGACTCCGGTCTCTCGTCATGCACAGCCAGAACTGCGTTTGTTGTTTGCGGCGCCAACGCGTCGTCAGCGTCCCAAGTCCATCGCCGCCTTATGAAATGGCAGGGCATCCGTGTCACAGCGTTCATGTCCATTACTTTTAGTATGTGACAGCACACAATGCCGTCCCGTTCAAACTTGCAGCATTGGCAGTAGTATTCGCCTTGGTCTATTGAGGCTTTCACGAAGTAGTTCATTCCTTTGTCCGGATCTTCAGGTTCTGAATCCGACATGCCCAAAATAGAACACACCTTGAACGTATGTTCGTCAACCTGGAAAGCCGTGAACATGCTGGCATGCTTTATTTCTTCCTGGAATCTACAAGTTTTGTGTGTTTTCTGTTACACATGGCAACTGTAGTACATAACACATGGCAACTGTAGTACATTAGACATGGCAACTGTAGTACATTAGACATGGCAACTGTAGTACATTAGTCATGGCAACTGCATTGCACTTTCAACTTGCCATTGTCATTTCCATACAAACATCCCAAATAGAAGCACAATGCTTAAAACATGGCTACTACATTTATTAAACATGGCAACCTCAGTTGAGCAAATATGACATTTTTGCATTTCAGGAAACATGTCAACTTGCATTTCAGAAAACATGGCAAATGCAGTTCAGTAAACATGGCAACTACACAACATTTTCATTTTGGCATTGGCATTTTGCATACAACATGCCTAGTGGAAGTACAGTGCATTAAACATGGCAATTGCATTTCATTGAACATGGCAAGTGCATTCCATTTGAAGATGCCAACTATAGCTGAGCAAGCATGACAAAAACAGTGGTTCACTAAACATGGCAACTGCAGTTGAGTAATCATGTCAAACATTAGTTCATTAAACATGGCATCCTCAGATCATGGCAACTGCATTGCATTCTACATGGCCCCTACTGCCTCCATCGGTAAATACGTTAGCAATTTTGGCTGCTTTAGCGCGGTGGTCGCTTCTTGCTGTAGCTCAGATCCCAGAATTTTTTGTTGCAAAGCCGTGTATTGCTTGGCAAACTGTAGCAATGAGTTGCCAGGGCTCACGTACCGCTTCAAAACAGCATTGAACCCCTCGCTGCGCTGCGTAGTCTACAGAAAGGGGAAGAAGCACTGCATGAAGTAGACAGGCACCCAGTACATTCGCTTCTCCCACGGGCTAGCAAGTGTCTCATTGTCTTGGACTTGATATGTTTCAATCATGGCCATCCAGCTCCTTTCAAACTCCTCCACCGTCAAGTTGTGGTCCACGCACAGCTCGAATGCCTTGTGGAGCTCTGGACGGTCAGCAAAGAACGGTCCTAGCGTCTCCTCAGCTTTCTTTATAATGTGCCACCTGCAGTGCCTGTGCACTGCCAACGGAAAGACCCCCTCTATGCCTGCACGCATGCTAAAATCCTAGTCTATTATTATGTTCATCGGAGCAAGTCCATCCATGCATTCCAAGAAGGTCTTGAACAGCCAAACGTATCCATCCGTGTCTTTGTTCCGAACGAGCCCGCAGCCGAACTGCAACGACTAATTGTGGTTATTTATTCCTATGAACGGAGGCATGGCATCTTGTACATATTAGTGAGATACGTCGCGTCAAATGAAATGCAATCTCGGAAATGTTTGTAGGCTCTCCTTGCAGCACCATCCACCCAATACATGTTCCTGACACGGTCCTTATTGTCCAACCTTATCCTGTAGAAGAAATCTGGATCTTCCTTCGCTTTCTCATCAAAGTAGGCCATTGTGGCCTCTATGTCAGCCAACTTGCTTTCTCTACGGTACTTTGCCTGTAGGTTTGTGACGTCAGCTGGTATGTAGGGCATGCTACTCAGAGTCCCCTTTTTGCTGTGGATAAGTGACAGTATCTGGACCATTTTTGATGGACTGACGTTACAATCATGTAGCAGCTTTACGAATTGTCTTTCAACGGGGGTGAATTATCTATGTGCGATCAGAAATTTTACCAGGTCGAACTTTTTTATGAGTTTGTGGTTGTGCTCGTCAAAATAGTCAGTGACCACATATTGTGTTCCATCCACGTTTAGCTTACACCGGACAGGGCATCCCGTCTTGAGAATGACCCCTCTCTTTCGTTCTGGAACGACAGGCGCAACACCTTTCCCCTTCTTGTTCCTCCGTGCCTTGTGACACATCATCTCAGCTCTGCTGTACTCGTTTGTTTTCTTAATCTTCCTATGATATTCGGTGTTGACCGCAAACCCATGGAACTTTGCATATGTCTGATAGAATTCCTTTGTTTCTTCGAACGATTCAAATCTCTGTCCAACGTACGGTGGCTGAGGTACCAAGATCCCTGATTGCCCATCATCTTCATCCCCTTGTGCCTCATCGTCAGTTTCATCATTCACTTTAATATCGACGGCAGTTTGATCTGCTTGAGTGTTGCCAGTGCTTGTCTTCAAAGGGGTGCTTGTCGGCATTGCAGGAATGATTGCCATTTCTGACTCTGACTCGGGATTATCTGCGTCATAACTTGTGGCTGGCTGGAGGACCGCATCTTCCGTGCGCTCAGAGCTCCCCGCAGTAGATGCCCCTGCACCGCTGTTCACTTTAGTCATAGGCCCTGTAATAGAAAAAACAGGAACAAGCGTAAGATCTTTTGCTTGAATGACATGTTTATCATAACAGAGTACATGAACTTCAAGTGATTTGGCATGACATCATTCAAACAAGCAAGCTGTTAGTCTGCATGTCGACATGCATGGCAACTGTAGTTGTCTAGTCATGGCAGCTACTGTCCAACAAACATGGCAACTACTGGTTTTTCAGTATTTGCATCAGTCATGCATGGCAACCAGCTCATTTTTTCAGTATGAAAACTTGGATTTTATGTGCATGGCAGCTGTAGTCATGCATACATGGCAAATACTGCCGCTAACGCATGGCAAACTAGTGTGTGCTAGCATCAATTTTTTTATATTCTAGCTTCGATCTCACCATGCAAATTTTTCAATTTACCTTGTTGTGCTGTACGTGCCCATCTTGTGTGGTCCGTAACACCAAATTGATGTGCTGTATCTGCATTGTGTAAAGCTTGCCATGAAATGTTTGTCGGGGTAGAAGCTCCGTAATAACCTGTAAACATGGTATTTAGATGGGTAATGCATGGTAATTGCAAGTTATCCATGGATGGCAAACTCAAGTTGTCCAAGATAACAAATGCAGTTGTCCAGGATGGCAAATGCAGTTGTCCATGGATGGCAATTGCAGTTGTTATGGGATGGCAACTACAGTTGTCAATTACGCTCCTTCTGCTAATTCATCGTCTGCAATTTCTGTTTTTACGGACTAACCTGTGTACGACGTCGATGGCAGGTACATGGGTGCCGACTGCCGCCATGTGCTGCACGAAGGCTCTGCATTTTTTCCCGACATAACTCGTGAGTCTTTTTGCCATCCTTTTGTAAGTTTATTTTTCATGTGCAGACCAGTATGTTTCATTTTCGTATGTGTTACCTTGACTTGCCACATTAGCTACTTGAAGTTGGCTGCCCGCACATTTGTCAGTGTTAGCGCCCTGTGACTGAACTTGCCATGGTGCCCCCCTAAGTGTGTTTTGGTCATAAGAACCTGCAAAAAAATGACAGTGTAGGACATAAGTAGAATGTCATCTTCATCGTCGCGAACATGGCAAATGTTCTTTTTCTTTTGTTTCTCATGTATCATACCAATGCCTGCGTACTGTTCTAGTAGTGGTAGCAACGGCCCTGCTGAAATGAGTTGACTGTATTCTGATGCATCCGAAGGGGGCGTTTCTGGCCTTTGAGAACCGAAAAGATCAGTGCCATCTCCGTGACTCATTCTTTCCCGCGTCTCATTTCCTGCCACCGTGCTATCAATCACTGCATGAACAAGAACGCATCACCAATCCACAAAAAATGTATCCTTGTGATGCTTGCATGTAGAAGTTAACACATCAGTGTTATCACATTTCCAATGCGTAGGTAACCAACATATCATGACTAGTAGGAATTATACATCCACTATCTTTTTCTAAAATATGAGTGTCAGCTAATCGTTCGATTTGATGGCATCAGCCACTACAATAGGATAGCAAGCTATAAGTTGACATGGTGGCAGTTGACGACAATGATAGGTGGCAACTGATGTTAGACACTAGTAGCAATTATTTTTGACACCCTATATTATTCCAAATTTCTAAATTTTCTCTATGTTTTTATGGATTCCTACACATCCATCCATTTACCAACTACGTGCATCAATCTACAAAGAACTTACGGTTATCTCCAACACAGTACATGGCAGATCTAGTGTGCTCTGCTTGACAACTGCGAAGACACACAACCCACGTAGGATGGGTCTAGTTGTCAACCTCGTCGGTAATTTTTGTACTTTGCGCCATGTAGAAGGATGAGAAGCAGTAGTTAGATCGGGAGATTACCTGTTTTTTAGCTGCTCTTCTTTGGAGGGCGTGCTCTTCTTTGGAGGGCGTTGTTGGATTGGGGGTGGGGGGAGGGGGTGGGGGGAGGGTGGGGGTGTGGTTTCAGGTGGATTACAGATGCCATGTTGATCCTGGTGCAAGGATGCAATATCCATGACCGAGCGCAACATGGGTGGATTGGTGTATTTTGGGGTTTAGAATTTTGCATGAAAGGGGATAGGGGAAACAAGAAGAGGGGAGCTGCACCTTGGCAAGTTGGAAGCGAGAGGATCCATGACAGTGAGGCAGCGCCGCCGGGTGTTGGGACCAGGTTCGCTCGAGGACGGACAGGGGTGGCGGTTTTGGCGTCGCTGGCACCGGCGTCGTGGGAAGGCGGCCTCGATGGCCTGGAACTCCGCCTCGCTGCTCAGCGACATTGGGCAGCGGGCAGGACATCTACGGGGCAGGACGTGGATGGCAGAACATTGAATTGAGCCATCGGATTGGATGGCAGACCACCGAATCAATATGAATAAAAAAAACATCATCATCGGCTAAACCCATCACTTTGTCCATTCATTTCAAAACTGTTAGATCCCTTGGACCTTAGGTTGATACTGTGCCCAAGAGGTGCTCTCGGGTCAATGAACCACTGGCTGGCTAGTGTCATGCCATTAGCTTGCTGTCGTTAGGGAAGGTAATGGATGTATGAGATAGAAGGGGGATTCAGGCCTAAGAATTTATTTATTGATAGCTTGGCTAGATTAGCCGTGGCTGCCTCTATTTAAAGAGGATGACCTTGCACGTGAGACTCCAACTGAACACAGACTCCTTCCTAAACATGTTAATGAATTACCTAAGACTCTTGCAACAATCCAAACTTGAAAAACATTCCTAATCTGATCCAACAGGTTACCAATCCTGACTGGATCCTGTTGACTTGTGTCCTACTCCAACCGATGCCTAACCACGTACAAGTGGATTCCAAACCTCTGGTAGGGAATTCTCCACATAGCAAAAGCTGTCATCCGTTTATAATATTCTTGCAGCCTTGCATGTTTCCTCAAATAGTGCATATCAGTTATAAAAAACAAGGGATCAAAAGTATTAACAGGTAAGAGGTCTAACTCAAGAAATTCACCTCCATGGTTGGCCAATGGCAACAGGTCTTGCTGTTGCAAAGTTGATTTATCCGAGAGTGACATGCCCTGGGTCCAAAGGAAGGATCTCTCTCATCTCCTGAACGTATTTGTATCCTTGTCCTTGATGAAGTGAGATAATCATGTTCTCCGTACTGATGTTTTCTTGCAAGAGAAATCCCAGTTAGCGATTACTTGTTCATATAAGAGGAACAATCATAATTCCCTCTCTAAGATTCAAAGCATTCTTGACACCTGCACACAATTCACATGGGAACTCGATTTTTCATTTACCTATGCATGGCTACCATCATCTTAGTCTGTCTTTTGCTTTTTCGTAAATTATGACACCAAAGTCTTCATCTTCTATATTTATTTAAAACTCAGTGTCATCAACAAATATAAGCATCCCCATCAAACTATGAACCTGCTGCATCGCAACAACACGAAATAATTGTAATAAAATATCACAGGAAGGATATCAGAAGACGCCAAAAATAGGATCAACCCACCATGAGTACAACCTAAGAAACTATTGATGAGCTTCATTCAACGCTTCGTGACCCATAAAATCCAATGATGCCTAATTAGAGACAGGTTGTGCCAGTGCAGTGTTCCAATGATGCCTAATTAGAGACAGGTTGTGCCAGTGCAGTGTTTGGCCTAAACCGTGTGTGACTTTATTTTGCAAGTTAACTTCGTGCAATGAAAATAACTATCTGTGCCATGGATCAAGAGGTTACCATTTTTCTGAACCGAAAACTGTATGGGAGGGACAGTAATCAATAGGCTACCTGCTTATCTGCCAACACTCCCATCTCTATGCATATCTATGGCTACCTGCTTATCTGCGACCACTCCAATCTCTATGCATATCGATGGCTACCTGCTTATCTATAACCGCTCACAAGTCAAAACCTCATTAACACTCAATTATCTCCCCTCCAGGCTCCAGTTCAACATATGAGATATTTCTTACACTATTACACATGTTTTAATTTAAACCCTTTTTCAGCAAATACCAGATGGATTATAAAGAAAATAAACAATGTTATGACAAACAGGGAAGATGTAAAACATAATACAACACCTGATTAATTGTCGGAGACACGGGACAATCCAAAATATCTAAAAACAGAACCCTCAATGATTGAGCAGTGAGCACCATGAAATAAGGTTTCACAGGCAGAAGTAAGAAAAATACCCTTAGTTTTGTACCTACCATATCGATCAAACATACCACTTCCTTTGAAGTAGAAAAGGTTAATTTACGAGGATTTCAGTCTTCAGCAGCTTTATGCATGGATTCATGATCTGCATGTAATAGCTCGACCTCATTCTTAGAAGTTATTTCCTTTTTGCAATTTCTTATCACGTTCAACCTTCTCATTGCATTCTCCATCCTCCATTCAAGAATTTGATCCTTATATGAGGGAACAAAGCCCCTATCCTCTATATCATTCAGTAGTTTCTCTCCTTCCAACATTCTGCCTGTTGCATAGATAGCCCCAATCATTGTGGTGTATGTTGTAATGTTCGGCCGAAGTTGCTTAGATTTCATCTCTTCATAAAGATCTAACGCATCAGAAACACACTTGTTGTTGCATAAACCTGTGATTAGAACATTATAAGTGACTACATCAATCTTCAATCCATACAACTCCATTGACCCTTTGAGGTGCAGAGCATCTGTAATCTTGCCTTCTTTACAGAGACCATGCATTAGGGTAGTGAAAGTAGCAATGGTTGGCACCATTCCAGCCCGTATTATGCTACAGAAAACTATGATACCCTCTTCAACCTTTCCACATTTACTAAGACCTCTAACAATTGAGCTTTCAGCAACTTCAGCTGGCACAACACCAAGAGCTGCCATTTCCTCTTTCAGCCTGAATGCTCCATTGATGTCCCCAAGCCTGCATTTTGCATTGATTAATGCAATATAGTGTGTATGATTCGGTTCAAGTCCACTCTCGACCATGTCACGTAAAACATCACAACTCTGCTGCAGCCAATTTTTCCTGATTAATCCATTTATCATGGCACTGTATGCTTTACTGCTAGGTGACATATATAACCGCTTCATGCAGTTGAAGAGCTGTAAAGCATTGGACATCCTAGATTTTTCACTACATACAGTTATGAGTACATCAAATGTTAATCTATCCGGATAAATGCGTTCTAAGACCATCTTGTCCAAGAACTTAATCGCAATTTCAGTCATACCATGTTCCGAAAATCCATGGATAAGCAAACGATATGTCACATTGTTCGGCCTAATCCCTTTCCTTACCATATCTTTGTATAGATAAACAGATCTTGACAAATGTCCCTTCTTGATGTGCCCATGCATAAGAATGTTATAGCTGGCTGGGTTTGGATAAACCTCATTATGATACATATCCCGAATCGTCATATCTACTTTATGTATCATTCCTGCCTTTAGGTACCCGTTCATCATTGAGTTGTAGGCAATACAATCTGCATACATGCCTTCCTTGCATATGATCTCCTGGAACAGGTAAGAAGCAACCTTAACTTGACCTTCCTTGATCAAGCCATTCAACAAACAGGTATATGAAACAATATCAGGGACAAATCCTTTCTCCAACATCATCTGCAACAGGATGACTGCAGGAACAATTTTGCCTTTTCTGCAAAAACCACTAAGAAGAACAGTGTAAGTATGGATGTCAGGTAGAAAGTTACTTGTAACCATTTTCTCACATAAATCCAGAGCTTCATCTAGAGTTCCGTCTTTGCAAATCCCCAGAAGTAATGCATTGAAGGTTTCCTGATCAATGGCAGAAGGTATGTCAACAAGGCAAGCCATGAACTCCTTTGCTTGTACCAAGTGGCCGCCCTTGCATAACCCTCTAAGCAAATTCCTATATGTGCCAACATTTGGAGAACAACCAAATCTATGCATATTATCATACACTGAGAATGCCTCATGCATATTACCTCTGGTGCAGTAAAAGTCTATTATACAGTTGAAAGAGGCAACATCAAATGATATCTTCATCCTAGACATGTATTGTTTAAATTGCTCAGCCTGTGTAACCATTCCTTCTCGATACAGCGTACATAACAATGTATTATGGATGAATGAATTGGCAGCTAGGCCCCTCCGATATATATCAACAAAATACTTTAGTGCTTCTCCGATATATCCAGCCTTGCAACAATAGCAAACTAGAGTTGTATAAAGAACCTCATTAGGCAAAACTCCTGTTTTATGCATCCTTGATAATATCTCTTTTGTTTCGTCCAACTTACCCATCTTGCACATACCATTGATCAATGCTGAATAAGTAACAACATCTGGACTGATCCCAACCACAAGCATACTCTTTAAAATTTGCTTGGCTTTAGAAACCACTCCTAGCTGACAGAAACCATCAATCAGGATAGTATACATAGTCCTATTGATTGTTGTGCCTCTTGCTTTCATATCTTCAATAAGATTCAGTGCATGTCCCGGCATGGAAGCTTTGCAATAACCATTCAGCATTGCACTATAAGTTAATTCATTTGGTTTCACACCAGCAACTTGCATTTCATACAGAACTCTTAAAGCTTCACCAGTTACCCCACTTCGGCAGTACCCATCAATCAAGGTGGTGTAAGTAGCTAGGCTTGGCTTCAAGCTCTGTTTCAGCATTTCATTGAAGATATAGATAGCAAGTTTCATCTTACCTTCATCGAAAAATCCTTTGATCAAAGTATTATATGTACACTCATCAGGTGATAAGTTATTTCCCCTCATTCTTTTGAGCAAAAGGTAAGCACGCGTACTCCTCTTCATTTTACATAACTTATCAATCATGATGTTATAAGTATATACATCTGCCTGTACACCATTCTTCTCCATATCTTCTAAGACACGCATGGCAGCCTTGAACCTTCCCTTCTTAACATACCAGTAAAGTATTGTGTTATAAGTAACACCGTTTGATATGGACCGACTCTTCATCTTTTGTAGCATAAGATTAGCCTTTTTAAGGTTACCATCAAGGCAAAAATAATTCAGTACAATATTACAAGTGGTGACATCCAATGGGAACTTCCGGGCCAAGCTTTCTTTTAAGAAGAACCAAACATGTTTTGATTCCCCAACTTCCACAAGAGCGTTAAGGACAGCATTGCAGGTGTGAGTTGAAGCCTTAAATCCACAGTCATCCATCAATAAAATTGCCTTACTTGCATCAACAACTTTTCTTTCCTTTAGATATGCATTGATAAGAAGGTCAAAAACCATGGGACTGGAATCACAACGCGAGATGGTTCGGAGAAGGGAGCTAAATATAGCAGAGCAAGAGAAGCCCGCCATGGCAAGATGCTTCAACACTGACATTGCTTGTGAATGCATTTGAGCTTGGATGAGGATATGAGCTGCCAGGCAGTAAACATGAGTGATTCGCTCCAAACCTGATTGTTGCACAATAGAACCCAGTATCTTCAAGGCTAACTTTCCATGAACCTTGTCAAGCTTCCCGAACTTGTACGCCATGTGATTCAAGGTCTCCCAGTGATGCATAGTTAGGACACTGATGATGCTACTCTCAACTCCATGAACTGAAAGAGATAACCAAATCAATACGACAACAACAAAATGATGAAACGTCAAAAGAGCCAAAACTGCATCGGCATCGAGTACTTCTAGTATTGCAGATGAGAAGCAACCAATGAAAGCCAAACAAGTTAAATATGCAAAGAATCAGCTGAAGCCAACAAATATGTATTGACATCCTAGAAAGCTGTGGGGGCTTGTATCACTTAAGCAATGTAGCTCATTTTGGTCAATGCCAACAAGAAATCAACCAAGTTGTCGGTTCAAATGCACTCACCAAGTAATTAACTTGACAGTTTAATAGACATTACCACAAACAACTTACGTGCATTAGTTAAGTCAAAACAGAGGTATTTTACACCTCAGGCATAGTAATTGAACCGAGAAAAAGGAGTAGCTAAAAATTATCAAAATTCTGAGCATTGCTTGGCTCCACAGCTTCCAGTTATTCGGAATTTACAAAATTGACAGAACTCAATAAGGAAGGATCTATGATGGTAAGCAAAATAAATTTATGTGTGTCATGACTAGTTCTTCTAGAACAACCAAGGCAGGCAATATCTTTTAATTATAGTGGGTAGTATCTTAGCTGTAGATCCCACGCATTTCAATCTGTGCAAACTTCGACACACCCTTGCGAACTAGGGTGAAACGGTGAAATCAGGATAAAGCTAATACACTAACAAATCCGACTCCCCCAAGTGCAGAGGAATCGACAGGCACGCCAACTCGCATTTCCACAAACAGCTTCGGTGCATCCCACTAATCAGACGCGATACACAGAACAGAACAAAAATTGGATTCCTTCAGTCGAGAAGGTTTTTAATTACCTCTGGCGGCGGCGCCAATCCTGGTGTGGGCCGGCTGCCTGGAGCGGGAGGGGAGCCGGCAGGAGTAGAGCGCGTGGGAGGCCGCCGCCTTGGAGTCGAGGATCCTGCGGCGGTACGAGGAGGACGCCAGGGACGACGACATGGTGAGCGCTGGGTAGGCTGGAGCAGGCGCAGCCGACGCCACTCCAAGAGTCCAAGTGAAGGTGCGGCTGGCGTGGCGGGCGGCGGCGTGCAGCGCTAGATAGGCCCGCTCGGCGTCCGCGTTGGCGCGCAGCGCGGGCGGAGAGGAGGCGGCGGCGGCGGTGGCGCGCAGACGCAGTGCGGAGAGAGGCGCGGCTCCTCACTCAGCGCAAACAGGGGGAGTGGCTCCGTTCCGCTTCCGCAGCAGTTCCTGGGGCTGCTGGGGCGGCGCCGTTTCTCCCACGTTCTTCGGACTGGGAGTGTATTGCACTTGTTATTAGTCGTCTTAGACTCAGTAGCATTCAAGCAAGCTCAATCTTACTCCCTCCTTTTCGGTTTATAGGGCTTATTTTAAAATTTCAGTTTTTCCATTTTATAAGGCTCAATATGATTGTTCCCCATTACATGTTCAGATTTCAAGGTGCATTAAATCATTGCATGCAAATATTAAGAGAAAATTGACCAATGCATGTACTTTATGCATGCATGCATTGCAATTAATATATTGGTAAACATAATTTTTTGAGGAAAACAAGATCATTAATTAGGTGCTTTTGCAAACTACAAACAGTATTCCACCACTCATCATCTACCTTGGTTGGTGAGATTTTTGAATTGAGTCCTATAAACCGAAAAGGAGGGAGTATAATCTTATTGCTTCTAATTTCCTGGCCGTACGATGAAGTTCCAAGATTTGTGCTTTTCTTAGATGAAAAGGAAACCTGTCCCCGGCTCCATTGCATAATGAAATCAAGATTTGTGCTTGTCCCGCATGCCGGCATGATACGGTTTTCAAAGTCATGAGCAACGATCTCCGGCCATTTCATAGACGAGATTGAAAAATATATCATGTATGGTTTTTAAATATGACGATGTATAGTAACAGAAAAAAAATGCACATATGCCGCTAGTGCTCGTGGCTGACTTTAGAGTGCTACTTGGGTTGCAAATAGGGGTATGGAGATGATGCTCGAAAGTGGCCGGTGCTCGGGGCCCAATGTAGAATTGGCCAATAGAGTTTTAGATCTAGATTTGCAACTTGCAAGGAAGCCATGAGTTTGTCGCATTACCATGTCATGACGCGTTGAGAGGATGAGGCGGCCACATGTTGAAGTTGGCAGGCTAATTGTAGACAGATTGATAGGGGCGCACGCCACTGAGCAAGAGGGACTAGATAGTGGTGTTGGCCACACGGTGGAGTTTGGCGGTGGTGGGAGGGCGAGGAGGATGGAGTTGAGGGGGATATGGCGAGAAAATTTAGATGAAATATGAGGAGAGAAGATGGGGTGTGGCAACACACATGCTAGGATTATCGCACGGGTAGTGCTTTTGGATTTTAAATAGTTGAACTTTGCTAGAGAGCGATAATTTGGCTCAAGGGCACCATGTAGTTTTCTACATGCTTGCATTTTGCATCAAGTGATACGTTGATATGTAGGCTACAAGAAGACAAAATTTATGGCTCGATCTCGCTAGTCCAGCATCCCGTGATCTACATATTTGTCCTTCTTGTGTACACCATAGTTAGAGCAATTTTAGGTCTCCATATATTTTCTTTTGTATTTTTTTAAAGGGCCCCGTTCAATCTAGGATCTGTTTTTTTTACTTCTATGGATCTAATGAGCCGAAAAGGATCAAATATGATTTTTCTGAAAACATATTCTATGACATATCTTTTAGTTTCACAATGATCCTTTGGAGAAAAGCATGACCAAATTGTAGTACCAAAATTTACGCCTCTAACACAATCAAGAGCCGATGAAAGATGAAAGGGAAATTGTGATAAGACGGATTAGTCCAACTCAAAATAAAGCTAAGCATTGTTTAGCGGCCTAGGGCGAAGTACCCACGGGACACGTTGGCTTGGAGGGGGTATGGTTGATGTTGCAATCTCCCTTTCCCCCGCAAAAAAAGACCTCACCATTCTGCATCGTCGTGAAAAGACCAAATCAAAAAAGGGAAGAACAATGTATCGCAAGGAACTGAACACGCTATTATCCTTAGTTGATTTCTCCAGGCTGGTTTCTTCATTAGATATTTTCCTCCTTGTCGTTGCTCTGGTGCAAAACTCACCATGTTTGTGTTCACAAATACTAGATCATTTCTTCGGCCAGTACCACAATGAGAACGGCACTTCTTAGGCATAATGTAAGAATTAACCTATTGGTTACCTCCAGTACCTCAGGCAGACCTCCGTTCGAGGACTTTTTGCTCTTCTTTATGTCTATCTAATTATGTTCTGTTTTGCAAACGGTTCAATAGATGATACAATGGTGGATAGATCATACGAAAGCAGAACCAATATATAGAAGGTGACTTGTGTTCACCGGAGTAGTTGTATGCAAGCCAACATGCATGTTCTATTATGCAATGCATGATCAGAACACACACAAAGTGTTCTCTCCGCTTCTTCTTTTTTTTTTCAAGATGGAGAGATCAACAATCACATTGATGTGACACATCGAACTAGTGCAGTGTCATTTTTTTTCACTCGATTAGGTGAAATAAGCCCTATTATTTTAATTTTGGAAAAGTCTCTCAGCTAAATGACCTTCTCTTGGACTACCTATCGAACGATTGACCCAAAAGAGTGTTGCTATACGAACCGCACTGTTCGGCCGATTTTTGGACGATGCTATGGATCCAACCGTGCATGGGTGTTACACAGCTTGTGTCGTCTGAAAATCGGCCACTGACTGTCGGGCGCAGAGTACTTGCGGACAACATAAATTCTCCTACAACCACATACACGGGATAACCTGCACCCCATGATCAATTCCATCTAAGGAAATGTATTTTTTTATTCTTAGTGTTTGTTTACTGATATGAGCAATTATGACTATGATTGTTGCACTGCATGACATCATGTAGTATTGCTGCCTGGTGATAATTAATTTATGAGAATATGGACAACTGTGATGTGCCTCTTTTCATGAATAACAGATTTATAATGCCTACCATCTGTAGTTCATGAGAAGATATGCGAGCAAATGCACCATAACTCTCATTCATTGCTCCGACTCTGATCATGAAGTCTAGCTCGTGTTGTCAAGGAGTTCCCCTGCAGCTAGCTACCTTGGCATGCCCTTGTTTATTAGGACGCTGCACAAGCAGGACTTGCAATCTCCTAGATAAGGTGATTGCCAAACTCCCTCCCTAGCTGGAAGGCTAGCATGTTCAGACAGTTGGTGCTCACAAAGACGGTCCTCTTGTGCTTTCCCGTCTACCACAAGTTATTGCTTGTGATCCTGGCCTGGCTGATCAAGTCAATTGACAATTGTTGCAGAGCTTCATCTAGAAAAGGACGGAAGCACTGATGGGAGGTCACTGCCTAGTGGCCTGGGACAGAGTTGCTTCAGTTGATCTTGTGAGATTATGCTTGGGTGGTGGAATCCTAGCCGTGGGGACCCTGATAAAGCTGGTTAGAGTTGTGATAGCAGCCCCAAGGCAAGTGGATGCTTTGATGCCGAGGTGTCCTTCCCGGCAGATGGGTTTGGACGCAGCTGGAGGTGTGCACTGAATTTATCCGGGCTGAGGGGTTTCTCGTTCCTCCACTCCAATGGTATGTACTCCGCTGACTGCAATGTCTGTTTGATTGATTCTCAGCTGTTTTTTACCATCAAGCCAGTTAGGTATTCACAGCCTGAAGATTTGGTTGATGTGTTTGATGAAATAATTAAATTGGATTTGATAGCAAGAGTTTAATGATGAGCTGTTTGGAGCTAGGATGGGGAATTCTTGTTGTAGGCTTGTAGCACTTGTTGTGCTGTAGGAGCTAGAACTTCATTCTGTTTTTGAAATGTGCGCCAGAGATTAGTTGCAGATGATAGGGCATAGCCAATGGCATTCCAAGCATTTTTTCTCCTGTCGTGCACTTTCTATCAGAAGCTTCAGTAAAATGTTTTCTCCTGTATTTTTTCCGAAACGGAGGCAAAAGATTTGTCTCATCGAATTAATTAAGCAAAAGAGAGTTGCCTAGTTAATTAGCGAAGATCCGGGCAAATACCGATGCAGATAGACCACACTCAATGCATGAAACCCCACAGCCACACAGGTGGCCCACACAGTTGTGTGCTTAATAGTTCGTGTGATTTTGAGTTTTGTACGGACTGAGGAGACGCGATGCTGTAATTTGTGTGATCTCACTTCCCTTTTATTTGTAGATATGATATATTTGGTTTTCATTCTGCTGCCACTTAATTCAGCGACGGGTTCTAAGCTTAGATTGCTTGGTTTCAGTTCTCGTGCATCCTGGTTTCTAGTGCAGGTCAAGACTTGGGAGGGAGATGGTTAGCCACATGTTTTCTTCTGCAGGAGAGGTGTCATAAGGTAGGCATGATTGGCTTCATCAAGCCATAAGTCAAGACAGTATGATTTAGACCTCTGTGATGTGGTTTTTATCTGTTCTTACTAGATAAGGAGCAATTTTTCATTGGAATAGTGTGTTAGCGAACACTAAAGACATCCAATTGTTGCCCATGTGTATGATAAAAATATTGTTATCTGTGCTACTGCGTAACCTTGTTTATGACTGTTTTATTCAGTCCTGACCCAACACATTAGTAACTATGTATACAATATTGTTCAATGTTTTTTCCAGGAACTGTTGAATGGGAAGTTGAAGAAGAGAATCACATCATGTTTATATGACTGTTTTTGTTGTATATACAAAATATGTTTTTCTGTGGGAATTATATGTTATATGCCATGAAAACATGTCATAAAAATATACTGTTAGAAATGTTTTAAATACTGCATTATCATGACAACCTTAAATACGAAATAGGCGTTTTTTTTACGGGTCTTAACCGACTAAGCATTTTTCTGATCGGGTTTTACAGAGCTTAGCCTGGCCAAGGCCGATGTCTATTCGTTGCCAAGTCATGAAAATCGTGTTTTAAAACCTTGGTTAAACCAAGGGTGCTAGGACCCGAGGGCGAAAAACAGCAGCCACCGCTTGTCTTTTTTTGAGAAAACTTCAATTTATTCATCAACTATCAAGATAGATAGTACAAAGAACATCAGAAGCAAAAAATACATCTAGATCTGTAGACCATCTACCGACGACTACAAACACTGGAGCAAGTTGAAGGCGCGCCGCCGTCTTCGTCCCTCTCTCATCGGAGTCGGGTAAACCTTGTTATAGTAGACAGCCAGGAAGTTATCGTGCTAAGACCCTATAGAACCAGCGCACCAGGACATCAACCATTGCTGATGAAGAGAAGCGTGCAACCACTACTGATGAAGAGAAGTGTAGATCGAAAGGATCCAACCTAAGACAAGATCCACGTGGATCCACCGAAGGCAAACGCCGACTGAATCCTGCAAGATCTGCCGGAGACAAACCTTCACACGCCCTCCGAAGATGCTAGAAACACCACCATAACGGGGACTAGGCGGGGAGAATCTTATTCCATCTTCAGAGAGCCACCGCCGCCTCATCTCTCTGAGCAGGACACAAAATCTAACAAAACTCAAAAAAGTATGAAAAAACGGAGCCCTCCCGCCGGTAAGGACCAGGATCCACCATGCCTCCATGGTCCTAAGACCATAGGAGACGAGGTAAATGCTGATAGGTGGAGAACCTCCTATTTTTGAGAATTTTTGTGACCGTTGTCACTCGTTAGTGTCTTTCTAGTGGTGGTCGTGTTGTTTTTACGAATAAAATTCTTGTTCTTTTTATGATGGTGTATCTAGTCAGAGAGGTTTGTGCCTTCGCAGAGCCGATTATCTGGATCGAATGAGAGACTAGGTAGATGCTGATAGGTGGAGAACCTCCTATTTTTGAGAATTTTTTTGACTGTTGTCACTCGTTAGCATCTTTCTAGTGGTGGTCGTGTTGTTTTTACGAATAAAATTCTTGTTCTTTTTCTGATGGTGTATCTAGTAAGAGAGGTTTGTGCCTTTGCAGAGTCGATTATTTGGATGGAATGAATTTATGTTATTGTGTCACATTGCTTTTGTTGATTTGATTCTTTATAGAGTTGAAATATTTTCTTGACACAGTGGTAAAGATCTCGTGGTTCAATGACCTGCACTCCTTTTCTTGATCATCTTCAGTCCAAGTCCATTCATTGGTCATGGCTTGCTATCTTTTTAGTTGGGTGATTCAAAGGTCTTCTAGAAACCTTTTCTTGAAGGTGAAAGAGTGGCAATGCCGTTCATTATTATAAAAAGTTTAGGATATTTCAATATAGATTGAAATGAGTGAGTATACACACTAAAATGCTCCTATATTTGATTTAGAATTTAATTTTATAAAACAACATATAATAATGAACAAAGGTAGTAGTTTCTTTACCGATATCTTGGCACTATTCTGTCTTGAAAAGATTAAAATTACGGAGAAGACTAAAATTAAGACTAACACAATTATTAAAGTAAAAAAGTTTAGTTTGTTTTTGGCTTTATGGACGCCTTCCGCCTGCATCCCTATATTTCAATATGGTAGACGTTGCTTTGTAGTTTCTTGGAACTTAAATTCGAAGTATTGATTATATAGCGATTGCGAGTATGAACAAAGTGTAAGTGCATCTAGTGCCACCCCTAGTTGGTTTTGGAGTATTGACGACAAACCTGGTTGAGGGACTAATGTGTTTGTGAGAATTGCAGGATAACACAAGTAGTAGTCCCATATTGATTCGGTTTACCTACCAGAGATAACCCTTAAAAATGTGTGAAGACATTGAAGACAATGGTGGTCTGTGAAGACATTCACATTGAAGACTATGACAAGGGAAGACATCGTGTGAAGACTATGGAGTGCAAAGACATAGTTGTTTCGCAGTTTCCTTTTCTTCTTTGTTGAGTCATAGGAACCACCGTACTGTTAAGTGGGGTCCAAGTGAACAAAGTCATAGTGACTGATGTGATGCTCAACCAAATCCTATGTCTTCGAGCGAAGACAATGAGAGCAAATCTTATCCAGAGCTGGATGAGTCAGCTTGGCTTGTAGCGCAAGTTAAGCTACCGCGTGTGTTTGAAATCTAACCGTTGGACACGTGTCAGTTCCTTAGTGACCCAGGGTCATTTTGGACATATCAGGTCAGGTTGCCTCCTGGCTATAAATAGCCCACCCCCTACACCATAAATTGGTGGCTGCTCAGAGTTAGTGCACGACTTTTGTCGTTTGAAAGCAACCCACCTCCGAACCCTTTGAGAGAGAATCCTTGCGAGGACAAAGCCCAAAACACCCAGTGCCAAAGAGTGTTAGGCATCACTGAAGTCTTTCTGTCTGTGTGATCTGAAGACTTATTACACTTGAGGACTGTGAATCCTCCAGCCGGTTAGGCGTCGTGTTTTGAGCATCCAAGAGTCATTGTGGATTGTCGGTGAACGAAGTCTGTGAAGGTTTGGAAGTCTCCCGTGAAGACTTACCAGAGTGATTGGGCGAGGACTAAGTGTTCTCAGCTCAAGGGGAATAAGGTGAAGACACGGTCTTCTGAGTTCAATCTCAGCCTCCCTAACCAGACATACAGTTGTCACAACAACTGGAACTGGTCCAACAAACCCCTTGTCCTCTCCGAGCAACTCGTTCTATCCTACCTCTCTCACCTTACTTCAGTTTGTCTTCGTGAAGTCCTTGCCTGCTTGCCTGATCTGTTTGACTTCACTATGTGAAGACTATTGTCTATTTGGTTTCATACTATCTTCCACCTTGATCCATACTACCTAGCTGCTCATAGTCTTCATGCTTTCATTACATTGCTTACTTGACTATGGCTTGTCTAGTGTAGTCTACCTTCCGATGCATATCGATAGGGTCATTTTTATTGTTTGTCTTCGAAATACCCCTGTATTGAAGACTTTCATTAAAATCGCCTATTCACCCCCCTTCTAGTCGAATACTAGCACTTTCAATTGGTATCAGAGCAAGGTGCTCCCTTGTTCTGTGTGATTCGGTTTAACCACCTGGAGTTTTAGCTATGTCGACTGCAGGGATAATCAAAGTCTTCGCTGCATGCCCTGTCTTCGATGGGACTGATTACCCCTACTGGAAGAATAAGATGCGTATGCATCTTGAAGTCATTGATGTCGATCTCTGGTATGTCGTCAAGAACGGCGTTCCCAAGACTGGTGAACGTGTCACTCCTGCTGATGTCAAGAAGTTCATCCAACTGGACTCAACTGCCAAGAATATCATCTGTGGTCATCTGACCAAAGGGCAGTATGGTCGTGTGAGTGCTCTGGATACTGCAAAGCTAGTCTGGGACTGGCTCTCCAAGGTCAACGAAGGCGTCTCAACACAAAGAGATTCAAGGATCAGTGTTCTTCGCAATCTCTTCAACCGCTTCAAGAGAAATGACAATGAGAATGTCCAGCTCACATTTGATCGTCTCACTGATATCACCAATGAGCTTCATGCTCTCGGCGCCACTGAGATCACCAAGCATGAAATCGTCAAGACACTGCTGAGATCACTTGACAGCTCATTTGACACCCTGGCCCTGATGATTCAAGAGCACCCTGACTTCAAGACACTCGATCTGTCTGACATACTTGAGAGGCTCAACACACATGAGTTCCAGCTATCTGAGAAAAGAGATATCTATGGTCCCAACTATGGCCATACTCGTGCTTTGAAGGCAAAGGCCGTCCCCTCTTCTGAAGAAGAATTTGACTGCAGTTCTGGTGATCCTGAAGACATTGGAAAGGAGCTCGCTATGCTTGTGAAAAAGTTCCAGAAGTTCACCAAGAAGAAAGACTTCAGAAAGTCTTCATGATCCAGCTCAAGAAATGATGAAGCTTCCACTCATGATCACAAGAAGAGAACCTGTCACAAGTGCAAGAAACCTGGTCACTACATCTCTGAGTGTCCGCAGTGGGACAATGAGACAAATAATAAGAAGAAGAGCAAGGAATATGATTCTGATGACAACAAGAAGAAGAAATCCTCAAGGTCTTCTTCCAAGTCTTCATCGAAGTCTTCATCACACAAGAAGAGCTCATCTAGCAAGGCTCGTGCTTTTGTTGGAAAGGAGATGGATTCAGAGGAGGAGTCTGCATCTGAGGAGGCAGAGGTGGAGTTTGAAGAGGAATCTGATTCTGGAGTAGCAAGCCTGGCTCTAGCTTCTACATACGTCGCTAAGTCTATCTTCAACACTAAAGACAATGGCCTCGTCACCAACGCTGATGCCAAGGATGAGGATGACTCTGCTCCCACCTTCTGCTTCATGGCATGAGGTGCCAAGGTAAACTCATGCGATGCTTACTTTCAAACATCAAGTGAAGATGACTCTGAATGTGAATCTAAACCTAGCTACAAAACACTCGCTAAAATTGCAACTGAACAACAGAATGCCATGGAATATATTCAAAAATTGTTAGACAAAAGCGATGACCTGTTGGACGTGGAAATGACCCGATCTCAGTCCTTAATTAAAGACATTAAAAATCTTCATGTTAAGTACCAGGAACTTGAAGGTCGTCATGAATCGCTCTCAACCTCTCATGAAAAGCTTTCCTACGATTATCTTCAAAGGAAGCAGGAACTTGAGAAATTGAGATCGGCTCATGAAGATCTTCAAAAGGAAAACGAGTCACTTCACGCTCAACAGATCAGTTCCACTCAGGAAGGATTTGAACCACCATGCCTAAAATGCATTGAGCATGATAACGTTGTCTCTGTTGCTGAATGTTCAACTGCTGCTACTATTGCAATATCTTCAACTGCTAATGTCGTAACTAACCCCTCGGCTGAGGACACCACTACTATTGCTGATGAGAATGCCAGGTTGAAGTCATTACTTGAGAGAGGAATGTACAAAAGTCTCAAAGGGCATCAGATACTATGTGATGTCCTTAAAAAGCAGATTCTGAACTGAAACCCTAGAAAATAGGGTGTTGGGTTCGAGAGGAAAATGAATGTTGATGGTTCTTACTGGATGCCCGAGCAGTACCCCAAAACCACATGGGGTGCTACCAAGGGACCTTCAGTGGATCCATCTACCTTATCTGGGTTCACTAGTGCTAACCCAATTATCATTGATGAATCCTTTGATGCTAACTATAAACCGTTCAAGAATCAGAATGGTGAAGTGTTTGTCAGGTATATTGGTACTAACTGCAGGAATGGACCACCTCTTAAGAAGATCTGGGTACCCAAGCGTTGTCTAGGAAATCTTCCCGTGAATGTCGTCATGACACCACCAGGGAAGAAGACAAACCCCAGACCAAAGGCTTCATACAAACAGAGGACTCACCTGAGTCACCCTAACGCCAATGTCTTGCAGGGAAATCATACTCACACCTTTGAATATGAGCGTGTTTCATCAAACTGCTATGTTCATATGTCTAAGAACTTTTCTGCTTATTCTTATGAGTAGTATTCTCCTCCTGCAAGGCTATTTGCTAGGGCTTCAAAGCCGAAGTTCTTAGATGCTGCACTTAGACTCATTGCTTCTAAGCCACCCCTGAAGATGTGGGTGGTTAAGAAAACTTAACTCTCTTTTGCAGGGTAAGGTCTCCAGCCGGAAATCAAAGGCGTCTGATGCTTATGCTAGGGACCTTAAGCATCTTGTGGGACGCAAGATAAAATGTCCAAATGGTCTTACTATGTATTTCGTCCCGGGATTCCTTGACACTCATCCTATCTATCCTAACCAAGATATGAACTTCTATGTTCCGCTTGTTCGTCAAATGTTTCTGCTTCACAACTCTCTTGGTGAAGCCTATCCCTCAAACTGTACTTTAGGCTATGACACCTCAAGCTTCATAATGGATTATGGATAGTGGCTGCACCAACCACATGACTGGTGATCGAAGTCTTCTGATGGATTCAACTCTTCGACCGTCTGATAAAAGTCATATCACATTTGCTGACACTGGTAAAAGTAAGGTATTGGGTCTTGGTAGAGTTGCAATCTCAAAGGATCAGCACATGGATAAAGTGATGCTTGTTGAATCCCTTGGTTTCAACTTAATGTCTGTATCAATGCTATGTGATTTGAACATGATTATGATATTTGGAAAATATCATTGTCTTGTCCTTATGGAGTCTGACAAATCTCTAGTCTTTGAAGGGTATCGAAAAGAGGATCTGTATATGGTAGATTTATCAGCAGGACCACATCTTGCCGTATGTCTTCTAGCAAAAGATTCAGAGTGCTGGCTCTGGCATCGGAGGCTAGGACATGCGGGCATGAGAAACTTGTACACTCTCGCGAAGAAGAAGCATGTCGTGGGCATCGAAGGCGTCAAGGTCAAGAAAGACCATCTGTGTGGTGCCTGTGAACCTGGGAAGATGACTAGGGCCAAGAATCCCTCGAAGACTATCATGACTACATCTCAACCCTTCGAGCTGCTTCACATGGACTTATTCGGCCCTACTCACTATTCTACACCACTGCTTGCCTCTATGGTTTTGTTATTGTTGATGATTACTCAAGATATACCTGGGTGCATATAATTCTCTACAAGATTGAAGTGCAGGATGTCTTAAAACGCTTCGCCAATCGTGCCATGACGAACTATGGCGTGAAGATCAAGCACATCAGAAGTGACAATGACACAGAATTCAAGAACACCGGCCTCGACACTTACCTTGATACTCTAGGCATCACATGAGTTTTCTGCTCCGTACACACCTCAGAAGAATGGCATCGTGGAGCGCAAGAACAGAACCCTCATCGAGATGGCTCGGACGATGCTAGATGAGTACAAGACTCCAAGGAAGTTCTGGCCTGAAGCCATTGACACTGGGTGCCACGTCATCAACCGTGTTTATCTTCACAAGCTTCTAAAGAAGACATCATATGAGTTGCTTACTGGTAAGAAGCCAAACGTCAGTTACTTTAGAGTATTTGGTGCTAGGTGCTGGATCAAGGATCCACATGACACTTCAAAATTTGCACCGAAAGCACATGAAGGTTTTATGCTTGGTTACAGAAAGGATTCGCACTCCTACAGAGTCTTCAACCTCTTTCACTATAAAGTGGTTGAAACTGTAGATGTGCGGTTCGATGGGACTAACGGCTCGCAAAGAGAGCACCTGCCAAATGTGCTAGATGAAGTCCCTCCTAGTGAATCTATCAAGCTCATGGGTACTGGAGAAATCATACCGACCGAAGCTCAGGCTGAAGATGAACTCATCATTGCACCAAGTCAACCTGAAGACAATGCTCAGCCTGAAGTCAATGCTGAAACTGAAGACAATGACCTGCAAGGGCATAATCTTCGCCCAGTACATCCCCATGTTGCTAATGAAGTACAGATTGAGAAGATAATTGACAGCGTCAATGCACCTGGTCCACTCACTCGTTCAAGAGCAACGCAACTAGCAAATTTCTGTGGGCACTTTGTATTTATCTCTATATCTGAACCCAAGAAAGTTGCTGAAGCCTTTATGGAACCTGAATGGATTCAAGCCATGCAAGAAGAGCTTCATCAATTCGAGCTGAATAACGTCTGGGAACTTGTCAAGCGTCCCGATCCTCGCAAGCATAATATCATTGGAACCAAATGGATCTACCACAACAAACAAGATGATGGTCAAGTTGTCAAAAACAAGGCTCGTCTAGTTGCACAAGGTTACACTCAAATTGAAGGGATTGACTTTGATGAAACATTTGCTCTTGTGGCTAGACTTGAAGCCATTCGCATACTACTTGCATATGCCAACCATCACAACATCCTTCTATATCAAATTGATGTAAAGAGTGCCTTTCTCAATGGCAAGATTGAAGACGAAGTGTATGTTGCACAACCACCTGGCTTTGAAGATCCAAAACATCCTGATATGGTGTACAAGCTCAACAAGGTACTATATGGCCTCAAACAAGCTCCTCGCGCCTGGTATGACACACTCAAAGATTTCCTGAAGAGCAAAGGATTCAAACCTGGTTCTCTAGATCCAACACTCTTCACGAAGTCATACGATGGTGAACTGTTTGTATGCCAAATCTATGTGGATGACATTATCTTCGGCTGCACCGACAAGAGATACATCGATGAGTTTGGGCACATTATGCAAGAGCAATATCAGATGTCCATGATGGGTGAGCTGAAGTTCTTCCTTGGTCTTCATATCCGTCAGCAGAGGAATGGCATCTTCATATCGCAAGAGAAATACCTCAAAAATTGCCTGAAGAAGTTTGGAATGCAAGACTGCAAAGGATACATGACGCCAATACCAACCAAAACTCATATGGGTCATGACGACAATAGTAAAGTGTTTGATCAAAAGGTATACTGCTCCATGATTGGTTCCTTACTTTACTTATGTGCATCTAGGCTGGATAAAATGCTTAGCGTTTGCATGTGTGCTCGATTCCAAGCGGCACCAAAGGAGTCGCATCACCTAGCAGTGAAGCGAATTCTTCGATATTTGGCTTACACCCCAACAATAGGATTATGGTATCGATAGGGTTCAACATTTGATCTGATTGGCTATTATGATGCTGATTATGCTAGTGACAAGGTTGATCACAAGTCCACTTCAGGAACATGTCACTTTCTTGGTCGATCACTTGTCTGTTGGTCTTCAAAGAAGCAGAACTATGTGTCACTCTCCACTGCTGAATCTGAATACATTGCTGCTGGATCATGCTGTGCTCAGCTTCTATGGATGAAGCAAACTCTCAAGGACTATGGCATCAACACGAAGAATGTGCCACTATTCTGTGACAATGAAAGTGCCATCAAGCTTTCCAAGAATCCAGTTCAGCACTCGAAGACAAAGCATATTCAGATCTGTCATCACTTTCTCAGAGATCATGTCAACAAGGAAGACATTGATATCATTCACATCAACACTGAAGAGCAATTGGCAGATATCTTCACTAAGCCCTTGGATGAGAAAAGGTTCTGCAAGTTGCGGTGTGAGCTAAATATCTTAGAATCCTCGAATGTCATGTGAATGGACACACATCCTAATGCTTATGCATGTTGACGACTTAGGTGTGCAACACATGAAGTAACGTATATCTTCAATTAATGAAGACTTACCCTCTAAGTGTGAATACATTAATATGGAATTTGACTTTGGAGCGCCACGATAATTGTGCATCGTGTCTGGGTCTAATACTTCCTATACGGTGGGTAACGCCACCACCAAAATTCTTATTGAAGCGTTTCTATTGGCATTAAATTTGCAAAGTCTTCGCTTTTGGATTGTCTTCAACATTGATTTGTCTTCATGATTTATCTTCACAATGTTGAGTTGGTTCATATATTTGTGTTCTGTCCTATACAGCATTCACTTATAGCTATGTCTTCTCTCTTGAATCTTTTGATCTAAGTGAATGTGATTGGACCCTAACCTATTCTATGCTTCTACCTCAACTCTATCTGTCCAAATCATATGCATTTTATTGAAACCTGTCGATTGTCTTCTCTGAGTCCTTGTCAGCAGAGGACAATCTGAAAACATTTAATATGATTTTAATGTTGCATCCTTATTGCCTGAAAACCGGAGAAGCCAGAACGACCACCTGACAATCCAGGCGTGCATGGGAACATGGAACAACTCTTAATGAGTTGCATGTATGCCATGTGTCCTTCAGATGTGAACCGCCAGGGGCACCAGCGTAATTGCACCGCGCTGCCCTCCTCTTCCTTATAAATTCTAACCCGCGCGGTCATTATCTGTTCTTCCACCTCGCCACCACCAACAAACCCTAGCAACTCAGCTAGCTCGCGACATCGCCGGAGAAGAAGCACTTAGCTGCCGCAACCTCTTCGTCGCCGTCCTCACGCCGGCCGCGGACCTCGTCCTCTCCGTTGCCGCCATAGGTGTCTTCCGCCGCCAAGTTAGGGCGTGGGAGATCGAACTGCTTGGCTTCTCTTCCCATCCATCTAGCAGTTCGTCAAGGGTAAATAAATCTTACTTTTCACTACCTTTTAGATCTGTCAAATCCAACCACTTTTTCCAAAAGTGGTTTCTAAACTTACAAATCTGGATTTGTTCTCTTCTCCATCTCATACCATGCTTGGTATATTCACTTATGCTTCATAACTAGTTAGATTCCTCACTTGTAGTTATTCATGGACTTGTACAAATCTGGAACCAACTCTCTCCAAATAAGTGAATGTCTTCGCATTATGAGGTCAATGTCTTCAACACTGATTTATCTTCAAAATCTTCTAAGAATGCATATGACCTCTTCCCCTTCCCTCGCATCTCTAATGCTGTCACAGGTACATGTCTGTGGGAGAATCCCTTGGTTCTCATAGTCTGTATTCATTTGAGGAATACTTATAGCATCACATTGAATCTCTTGAAGCCAGTTCTTGTCTGAAGCCAATTAGACAGAAGCCATTCACTGTGCTAAAGCCAATCAGCTTAAACATTATGTCTTCAGAAAAGTCTGCTCGGAAGGGTGGCAAACAACATCGAGGCAACACAGCTCTTGATCCGCCTCCTGCCTTGTATGAACAATACAAGTCAGACCCTGATGGAAACTACAACCAGCGCAAGAACCGGATTCAGTGGATTCGAAGATATTGGGTAGAGGAGTGGTTCAAGTATAAATTTGTCATGTCTGAATATGCTGAGAAGAACGCCATCAAGCATCCATGGGGAGACTATCTATATCACGGCCTAGTGCCGAAGAACAAGGCTGAAGCTATTGCACATGAATTCTATCCTTGCATGGTCAGAGGACCGCAGTCTGAAAATGCCGACCCATCCTCCCTATTATGGTGTCGTGATGACAATCTCTTCAAGCGAAACTTTCAGTTTGCCAAAGATTCTGCTGTCCAGAACTTTAAAGACTTTGGCCTCAACTTCAACCCTGGCCCCTCTGCTCCCAGATCTGATGGGACACGTGAAGCCAGTGAAAACAGAATTGGCCCCTTTGCCAATTTCAATGGGCTTTTGTCTCACATTGCTACTCAGAGAGCAGCAATGGAGAACTCTGATGGGGATGCTGATACTGAAGCTGCTTCCTCACCGCCCAAGGAAAAGAAGAAGAAGAAGATAAAAGCTTCAAAGCCGCCTTCTTCACCAAAAGCTTCATCAAGGAAGCCTCTGAGGATTACACCGCCTGAATCCAGTGTGCAGTCTGAAGACTTATCTCGTGTGTCCAAAAGGACCAAGAAGCCATTGCCCAAGAAGGCCACAGGACAACCACTGACACCATTCGTTGTGCTTCGCAACAAAGATGAAGCCATTGATCTGTCCAGTGATGACGATCTTGGTGATGATGCCCTGAAAATGCTTATCAAAAGCAAGCAAGAAGCTGAAATCTTGAACGATCTGCCACTAGCTCTTTGATGTTGATATTCTCAATAACTTCATCGATGACTGGTTTGACAACCAGGACATCAGTATTGATGATCTTCAGCTCCCAGTGGACATCAGTGTCACTTTCCATGGAGCCATTGCTGGTGAATTGGCCTTGGCTCAGAAGATTGTCGAGCTAAAGAACGAGATTGACTATGAGAAGGCTCATTTCAAGAAGAACATGGCCAAGCTCAATGTGGCTGATGTTAAAATCTTCAGGAAGATGCTGCACGACCTCAAGGAGGAGTTCCACAAGAAACGCACCGAAGCCAAAGGCTCGAGGCAGCGCATGAAGTATTTGGCTGAGAAATGTGTTCAAACCCATAATGAAGCAGAGAAGCGTAAAGCTCTTGGCCGGCCTGGCATTGACCCCAGGATGGCTGCCAAGAAGAAGAAGGTTGCTGAGACCCACACTGCACCAAGGCGGGAAGAACCTCGCATTATCTTCCTAGCCAGTATGACAGGCTTGACACCTAAGGTCCCCTCAGCAGCTTCTGAACTGAAGAAGACAAGAGCTGTTGAAGCTGAAGCCAAGAAGCGCAAGCACAAGGACGCATCTGACGATGCTGAAGGAAATATGCCTTAGAGGCAATAATAAAGTTATTATTTATTTCCTTATTTCATGATAAATGTTTATTATTCATGCTAGAATTATATTAACCGGAAACTTAGTACATGTGTGAATACATAGACAAATAGAGTGTCACTAGTATGCCTCTACTTGACTAGCTCATTGAATCAAAGATGGTTAAGTTTCCTAGCCATAGACATGAGTTGTCATTTGATTAACGAGATCACATCATTAGAGAATGATGTGATTGACTTGACCCATTCCATTAGCTTAGCACTTGATCGTTTAATATGTTGCTACTGCTTTCTTCATGACTTATACATGTTCCTATGACTATGAGATTATGCAACTCCCATTTACCGGAGGAACACTTTGTGTGCTACCAAACGTCACAACGTAACTGGGTGATTATAAAGGTGCTCTATAGGTGTCTCCTAAGGTACTTGTTGAGTTGGCGTATTTCGAGATTAGGATTTGTCACTCCGATTGTCGGAGAGGTATCTCTGGGCCCTCTCGGTAATGCACATCACTATAAGCCTTGCAAGCAATGTGACTAATGAGTTAGTTATGGGATGATGCATTACATAACGAGTAAAGAGACTTGCCGGTAACGAGATTGAACTAGGTATTGAGATACCGAGTATCGAATCTTGGGCAAGTAACATACTGATGACAAAGGGAACAAACGTATGTTGTTATGCGGTTTGACCGATAAAGATCTTCGTGGAATATGTGGGAGCCAATATGAGCATTGTAAGTGCATCTAGTGCCACCCCTAGTTGGTTTTGGAGTACTGGCGACAAACCTGGTTAAGGGACTAATGTGTTTGTGAGAATTGCAGGATAACACATGTAATAGTCCCTCATTGATTTGGTTTACCTACCGGAGATGACCCCTAAAAATGTGTGAAGACATTGAAGACAATGGTGATCTGTGAAGCTATTCACATGGAAGACTATGACATGAGAAGACATTGCATGAAGACTATGGAGCGCGAAGACTTAGTAGTGTCGTTGTTTCCTTTTATTCTTTGTTGAGTCATAGGAACCACCATACTGTTAAGTGGGGTGTAAGTGAACAAAGTTAGAGTGACTGAAGTGATGCTCAACCAAATCCTAAGTCTTCGAGCGAAGACAATGAGAGCAAATCTTATCCAGAGTCGAATGAGTCAGCTTTACTTATAGCCCAAGTCAAGCTGCCGCGTGTGTTTGAAATCTGACCGTTGAGACACGTGTCAGTTCCTTAGTAACCCAGGATCATTTCGGACAAATCAGGTCGGGTTGCCCAGTGGCTATAAATAGCCCACCCCCTACACCATAAATTGGTGGCTGCTCAGAGTTAGTACACGGCTTTTGCCGTTTGAGAGCAACCCACCTCCGAAGCTTTTGAGAAAGAATCCTTGCGAGGACAAAACCCAAACCACCCAGAGCCCAAAGAGTGTTTGGCATCACTGAAGTCTTTCTGTCCACGTGATCTGAAGACTTGTTACACTTGACGACTGTGAATCCTCCAGCCGGTTAGGCGTCACGTTCTGAGCATCCAAGAGTCATTGTGGATTGCTGGTGAACAAAGTCTGTGAAGGTTTGGGAGTCTACCTTGAAGACTTATCAGAGTGATTGGGCGGGGACTGAGAGTCCTTAGCTCAAGGGGAATAAGGTGAAGATGTAGTCTTCTGAGTTAAATCTCAGCCTCCCTAACCAGACGTACAGTTGTCACAGCAACTGGAACTGCTCGAACAAACCCCTGTCCTCCTGAAGCTACTGGTTCTATCTCTCACTTCTCTTTACTTACAGTTTGTCTTCGTGAAGTCATTGCCTGCTTGCAATATCTGTTTGATTTCACTGTCTGACTACTTGTCCTGATTGGCTTCATACTATCTTCCATCCCGATCTTTACTACCTAGTTGTTAATAGTCTTCGTGCTTTCACTTCATTGAATACTTGACTATGGCTTGTCTAGTGTAGTCTACCTTCCGCTGCATATGAATAGTGTCATTTCTATTGTTTGTCTTTGAAACCCCCATGTTTTGAAGACTTTCATAAAAATCGCCTATTCACCCCCCTCTAGTCGACAACTAGCCCTTTCAATTGGTATCAGAGCAAGGTACTCCCTTGTTCTGTATGATTCGGTTTAACCACCTGGAGTTTTAGCTATGTCGACTGCAGGGATAATCAAAGTCTCTGTTGCGTGCCCCATCTTCGATGGCACTGAGTATCCCTACTGGAAGAATAGGATGCACATGCATCTTGAAGCCATTGATGTCGATCCGTGGTATGTCATCAAGAATGGCATTCCCAAGACTGGTGAAGGTGTCACTCCTGCTGATGTCAAGAAGTTCATTCAATTGGACTCTACAACCAAGAACATCATTTGTGGTCATCTGACCAAAGGACAGTATGGCTGTGTGAGCGCTCTGGAAACGTCAAAGCTAGTCTGGGACTAGCTCTCCAAGGTCAATGAAGGCGTCTCAACTCAGCAAGATCAACGGATCAGTACTCTCCGCAACCTCTTCAACCACTTCAAGAGACACGACAATGAGAACATCCAGCTCACATTTGATCACCTCACTGATATCACAAATGAGCTCCAAGCACTCGGTGCCACTGAGATTACGAAGCATGAAATAGTGAAGACACTACTGAGATCTCTTGACAGCTCATTTGACACCTTAGATCTAATGATACAAGAACGCCCTGATTTCAAGACACTCGATCCGCCTGACATACTTGAGAGGCTCAACACACATGAGTACCAGCTATATGAGAAACGAGATATCTATGGCCCCAACTATGGCCGAACTCGCGCTTTGAAGGCAAAGGCTGCCGCTTCCTCATCGGATGAAGAATCTGACTACAGTTCCGGTGATCCTGAAGACATTGGAAAGGAGCTTGCTATGCTTGTGAAGAAATTCTAGAAATTCACCAAGAAGAAAAGCTTCAGAAAGTCTTCACGATCCATCTCAAGGAATGATGAAGCTTCCACCAATGACCACAAGAAGAGAACCTGCCACAAGTGCAAGAAACCTGGTCACTACATCTCTGAGTGTCCATAGTGGGACAATGAGAAGAAGAAGAAGAAGAGCAAAGAATATGATTCTAATGACAAGAAGAAGAAGAAATCCTCAAAGTCTTCTTCCAAATCTTCTTCCAAATCTTCTTCCAAGTCTTCATCACACAAGAAGAGCTCATCAGGCAAGGCCCATGCCTTTGTTGGCAAGGAAATGGATTTTGAGGAGGAGTCTGCTTCTAAGGAGGCGCAGGTGGAGTCTGAGGAGGAATCCGACTCTAGTGTTGCGAGTCTGGCTCTAGCTACAACTTACGTCGCCAAGTCCATCTTCAACACTGAAGACAATGGCTCTGTCACCAACACTGATGATAATGACAAGGACGACTCGGCTCCCACCTACTGCTTCATGGCACGTGGTGCCAAGGTAAACTCACATGATTCTTACTTTCAAACATCAAGTGAAGATGACTCTTATGGTGAATCCAAACCTAGTTACAAAACACTTGCTAAAATTGCAACTGAACAATAGAGAGATATGGAACATACTCAAAAACTGTTAGACAAAAGCGATGACCTATTGGATGCGGAAATGACCAAGTCTCGGTCTTTAATTGAAGATATCAAAAATCTTCATGTTAAGTACCAGGAACTTGAAGGTCGACATGAATCGCTCTCAACTTCTCATGAAAGGCTTTCCTGTGATTATCTTCAAAGGAAGAAGGAACTTGAGAAATTGAGATCGGCTCATGAAGATCTTCAAAAGGAGAACGAGTCACTTCGTGCTCAACAGATCAGTACCGCTCAGGAAGGATTTGAACCACCATGTCTAAAATGCATTGAGCGTGATAATGCTGCCTCTGTTGCTGAATGTTCTACTGCTACTACTGTTTCAATATCTTCAACTGCTAATGTGGTAACTAACCCCTCTGCTGAGGATATCACTACTATTGCTGATGAGAATGCCAGGTTGAAGACATTGGTTGAGACAGGGATGTACAAAAGTCTTAAAGGGCATCAGACATTATGTGATGTCCTCAAAAAGCAGATTCTGAACCGAAACCCTAGGAAAGAGGGTGTTGGGTTCGAGAGGAAAATGAATGTTGACGGGTCGTACTGGAAGCCTGAGCAGTACCCCAAAACCACATGGGTTGCTGCAAAGGAACCTTCAGTAGATCCATCCACCTTATCTGGTTTCACTTGTGCTAACCCTATTATCATTGATGAATCCTTTGATGCAAACTATAAATTGTTTAAGAATCAGAATGGCGAAGTGTTTGCCATGTATATTGGTACTAACTGCAGGAATGGGCCACCTATGAAGAAGATATGGGTTCCCAAAAGTTGTCTTGAGAATCTTCCAGTGAATGTCGACATGACACCACCTGTGAAGAAGACAAACCCCATACCAAAGGCTTCATATGGTCCTAAAGCTTCATACAAACTGAGGACTCATCTGAGTCACCCTAACGTCAATGTTTTGTAGGGAAATCATACTCAGACCCATGAATATGAGCGTGTTTCATCAAACCTCTATGTTCATAGAACTAAGAACTTTTCTGCTTATTCATATGAGTATTATTCACCCCCTGTAAGGCTATTTACTAGGGCTTCAAAGCGAAAGTTCTCAGATGCTGCACTTAGACTCATTGCTTCTAAGCCACCCCTGAAAATGTGGGTGGTTAAAAAAACCTAACTCTCTTTTGTAGGGAAAGGTCTCCAGCCGGAAATCAAAGGCATCCAAAGCTAATGCTGGAGACCTTAAAAATCTTGTTGGGCGCAAGATAAAATGCCGAAATGGTCTCACTATGTATTTCGTCCTGGGATTCCTTGACACTCATCCTATCTATCCTAACCAAGACCTGAATTTCCATGTTCCACTTGTTTGCCAAATGTTTCTGCTTCACAACTCGCTTTGTGAAGCCTATCCTCCAAACCGCACTGTAGGCTACGACACCTCGGTCTTTAGAATGGATTATGGATAGTGGATGCACTAATCACATGATTGGCGATCGAAGTCTTCTGATGGATTCAACACTAGGTCCATCAGACAAGAGTCACATCACATTTGCTGACACTGGTAAAAGCAAGGTATTGGGTCTAGGTAGAGTTGCAATATCAAGGGATCAACACATGGATAAAGTGATGCTTGTTGAATACCTTGGTTTCAACTTAATGTGTGTCTCAATGCTTTGTGACTTAAATATGATTGTGCTATTTGGAAAATATTGTTGCCTTGTACTAATGGAATCTGACAAGTCTCTAGTGTTTGAAGGGTATCGAAAAGATGATCTGTATATGGTAGATTTCTCAGCTGGACCGCAGATGGCCGTATGTCTTCTAGCAAAAGCTTCAGAGTGCTGGCTTTGGCATCGAAGGCTAGGACACGCTGGCATGAGGAACTTGCACACTCTCACGAAGAAGAAGCATGTCATGGGCATTGAAGGCGTCAAGTTTAAGAAGGATCACCTGTGTGGTACCTGCGAAGCTGGAAAGATGACTAGGGCCAAGCATCCATCAAAGACAATCACGACTACATCTCAACCTTTCGAGCTGCTACACATGGACTTATTTGGCCCTACTCACTACTATACTCTCAATGCTACTGCTTGCCTCTATGGCTTTGTCATTGTTGATGATTACTCTAGATATACTTGGGTGCATATAATCCTCTACAAGACTGAAGTGCAGGATGTCTTCAGACGCTTTGCCAATCGTGCCATGACGAACTATGGCGTCAAGACCAAGCACATCAAGAGCGACAACGGCACTGAGTTCAAGAACATCGGCCTCGACCTGTATCTAGATACTTTGGGTATTACTCATGAGTTATCTGCTCCTTACACACCTCAGCAGAATGGCATCGCGGAGCGCAAGAACAGAACTCTTATTGTGATGGCCCGAACGATGCTGGATGAGTACAAGACTCCATGGAAGTTCTGGCCTAAAGCCATTGACACTGCATGCCATGTCATCAATCGTGTTTATCTTCACAAGCTTCTAAAGAAAACCTCATATGAGCTCCTAACTGGTAAGAAGCCAAACATAAGCTACCTCAGAGTATTTGGTGCTAGGTGCTGGATCAAGGATCCACATCACACTTCAAAATTTGCACCGAAAGCACATGAAGGTTTTATGCTTGGTTACGGAAAGGATTCGCACTCCTACAGAGTCTTCAACCTCTTTCACTATAAAGTGGTTGAAACTGTAGATGTGCGGTTTGATGAGACTAACGGCTCGCAAAGAGAGTACCTGCCAAATGTGCTAGATGAATTAACCCCTAGTGAGTCAATCAAGCAAATGGGAATTGGCGAGATCATACCATTTGAGAATCAGACTAAAGAAGAACTGATCATTTCTGCATCTACTCAACCTGAAGACAATGCTCAACCTGAAGATAATCCCCCAAATGATGACATTGATCAGAATGAGCAAAATCTTCGTCCTGTTCATCCTCGTGTTGCAAATGAAGTACAGATTGAGAAGATAATCGACAGCCTCAATGCACCTGGTCCACTCACTCGTTCAGGAGCTACACAAAGAGCAACACAACTAACATATTTCTATGGGAATTTTGCATTCGTCTCAATCTCAGAACCCAAGAAAGTCGCTGAAGCCTTCATGGAACCCGAATGGATTCAAGCTACGCAAGAAGAGCTTCAATAGTTCGAGCTGAACAATGTGTGGGAACTGGTCAAGCATCCTCATCGCCGGAAGCACAATATCATTGGCACCAAATGGATATATCGCAACAAGCAAGATGAGCATGGTCAAGTAGTCAGAAACAAAGCTCGTCTCCTTGCACAAGGTTACACTCAAGTGGAAGGAATTGACTTCGATGAAACATTTGCTCCGGTGGCAAGGCTTGAGGCCATTCGCATACTGCTTGCCTATGCAAATCATCACAACATCCTTCTGTATCAACTGGATGTGAAGAGTGCTTTTCTCAATGGAAAGATAGAAGAAGAAGTATATGTTGCACAACCTCCTGGCTTTGAAGATCCAAAACATCCTGATATGGTATACAAGCTCAACAAGGCACTGTATGGCCTCAAACAAGCCCCTCGTGCTTGGTATGACACGTTCAAAGACTTCCTGAAGAGCAAAGGCTTCAAACTTGGTTCACTAGATCCTACTCTCTTCACGGAGACATATGATGGTGAACTGTTTGTGTGCCAAATCTATGTGGATGACATTATCTTCGACTGCACCAACAAGAAATACAGTGATGAGTTTGGTCACATGATGCAAGAGCAATATCAGATGTCCATGATGGGTGAACTGAAGTTCTTTCTGGGTCTCCAAATCCATCAGCAATGCAACGACATCTTCATCTCTCAAGAAAAATATCTCAAAGATTGCCTGAAGAAGTTTGGAATGCAAGACTGCAAGGGTTACACGACGCCAATGCCAACCAAAAGTCATTTGGGTCCCGACGCCAATGGTAAAGAGTTCGATCAAAAGGTATACCACTCCATGATTGGTTCTCTGCTTTATTTATGTGCATCTAGGCCAGATATAATGCTTAGTGTTTGCATGTGTGCCCGATTCCAAGCGGCACCAAAGGAATCGCATCACTTAGCTGTGAAGCGAATTCTTCGATATTTGGCTTACACCCCAACACTATGATTATGGTATCCAAAGGGCTCAGAGTTTGATTTAGTTGGATTCTCAGATGTTGATTATGCTGGTGACAAGGTTGATCGCAAGTCCACTTCAGGAACATGTCACTTTCTGGGACGATCACTTGTCTGTTGGTCTTCGAAGAAGTAGAACTGTGTATCTCTCTCCACTGCTGAATCCGAATACATTGCTGCTGGATCTTGCTGTGCTCAGCTTCTTTGGATGAAGCAAACTCTCAAGGACTATGGTATTCACCTGAAGAATGTGCCACTCTACTGCGACAATGAGAGTGCCATCAAGATTTCCAACAACCTAGTTCAGCACTCGAAGACAAAGCACACTGAGATTCGTCATCACTTTCTCAGAGATCATGTGATGAAGGAAGACATTGATATTATTCACGTCAACACTGAAGAGCAATTGGCTGAAATCTTCACAAAGCCCTTGGATGAGAAAAGGTTTTGCAAGTTGCGGTGTGAGCTAAATATCTTGGAATCCTCAAATGTCCTATGAATTGGACACACATCCTAACACTTATGCATTTTGATGACTTAGATGTGCAACACACGAACTAACGTATATCTTCAATCAATGAAGCCATACACTCTAAGTGTGAATACATTAATGTGGAACTTGACTTCGGAGCGCCATGATAATTGTGCATCGTGTCTGGATCTAATACTTCCTATACGGTGGGTAACACCACCACCAAACTTTTGTTTGAAGTGTTTCCCTTGGCGTTATGCTTGCAAAGTCTTCGTCTTTGATTTATCTTCATCTTGTTGATTTGGTCTTATACTAGTAATATACATATTTGTGTTCTGTCCTCTACAACATTCACTTATAGCTATGACTTCATGCTGAATCTTTGGATCTAAGTGAATGTGATCGGACCCTAACCTATCTATGCTTCTACCTCAACTCTATCTGTCCAAATCATATGCATTCTATTGAAAACTATTAATTGTCTTCACTGAGACCTTGTCAGCTGAAGTCAATCTGACAAACATTTATATCAGTTTTTAATGCTATATCCTTATTGCCTGAAAGCCGGAGAATTCGGAACGACCACCCCGACAATCCAGGCATTCGTGGGAACATGGAACAACTTCCAAGGTGTTGCATGATTGCCACGTGCCCTTCAGATGTGAACCGCCAGGGGCACTTGCGTAATTGCGCTGTGCCATCCCTCTCCTTATAAATACTCATCACATCTCGGTCAAATATTCTTCTTCCACCTCGCCACCTCTCGCAAACCCTAGCGCCTCCGCTAGCTCTCGACGACGCCGGCGACGAAGCGCTTAGCTGCCGCGACTTCTCCGACGCCGTCCTCACGCCGACCGCGGACCTCGTCCTCCCCGTCGTTGTTGTAGGTGTCCTCCGTCGGCAAGTCAGGGCACGGAAGATCGAACTGCTCAGCCTCCAACTTTGCTCCGTCTAGAAGTTCTTCTTGTGGTTATTAAAATTCACTTTTTACCATATTTTCGATTTGGTAGATTCATCCTTCTTTACCAAAAGCAGTTTCTAGATCTCCAAAGTTGAATCTATCTCTTTCTGCATGTCATACTATGCCTAGTCTGTTCACTTATGCTACTCTACAAGTTAGATTCCTCACTTGTACCTATTCTTGGATTCGTACAAATCTGGAACCGACTCACAACAAATAAGTGAATGTCTTTGCATTATGAGGTCAATGTCTTCAAACTAATTTATCTTCAAAATCTTTTGAGAATGCATATGACCTCTTCCCCTTCCCTCGCACATCTAATGCTGTCATAGGTACATGTCCGTGGGAGAATCCCTTTTTTCTCATAGTCTGCATTCATTTGCAGAGTTCTTACAGAGTCACATAAATTCTCCTGAAGCCAATTCTTGTCTGACCAGCCGTAGGAAGCCTTTGCAAGTTCTGAAGCCTTTCAGGTTAAGCTTCATGGCTACTGAGAAATCAGCTAGAAAGGGTGGCAGGCAGTGCCGTGGGAGTACCTCCAAGGATTTGCCACCAGATCTGCATGAGTTGTACAAGACTGACCGTGAAGAAACCTACGGTGAACGCAAAAATCGAATCCAATGGATACAAAGATATTGGGCTGAAGAATGGTTCAAATACAGATTTGTCACGGCTGAGTATGCCGAGAAGAATGCTATCAAACGGCCCTGGGGAGATATAGTGTACAAAAGTCTTCAACCCCAGTCCAGAACCAGAGAATGCTGATCCCTCTTCTCTGCTGTGGTGTCGTGATGACAGTCTGTTCAAACACAACTTCCAGTTTGCCAAAGATTCTGCTGTGAAGAACAAGAAGGCATTTGGACTTGACTTCAACCCCGGTCCTTCTTCACCTCGGGAAGATGGCACCTGTGAAGCCAATGAAAACAGAATCGGCCCCTTCTACAACCTCGACGGCCTCATCACTCATATTGCAGTCCAAGGTGCAAATGTGGATCACTCTGCCGATGATGCAGATTCTGATGAACCTCCAGCTCCTCCTAAGCCACGGAAGCAAAAGGAATCTAAGGCTTCAAAACCTACTGCTGCACCAAAGGCTTCACGAGTGAAGCCACTAGCAACTGCTCCTCCTGCACCAAGTTACTCCGAAGATCAATCTCGGGTCTCCAAACAGAAAGAGAAGCCTCAGAAGAAAACTGTTCAGAGGTCCAGTCAAGCACTGACACCAGCTGCCGTTCTAAGGAACGAATCTGAAGCCATTGATCTGTCTTGAGATGACGAGTTTGGTAACAATGCTCTGGAGCAGCTGATAAAGAGCAAGCAAGAGGTGGAGATCTTCAATGATCTGCCCCTCTTTGACGTCAACATTCTGAATACTTTCATCGATGAATGGTTTGATAATCAAGATCTCTGTTTTGATGATCTTCAGCTTCCAGTTGGCGTCAGTGTCGCCTTTCAAGGTGCCATTGCTCCCGAGCTGGCTCTAGCACAGAAGATTATTGAATTGAAAAACAAGATTGACTATGAGAAGGAACAGTTCAAGAAGCACATGGCCAAGCTTAGTGTGGCTGATGTTCAGAAATTCAAGCTGATGTTGAATGACCTCAAGGAGGCATTTCGCAAGAAACGTGAAGAAGCCAAAGGCTCTCGGGAACGGATGAAGAACCTCGCTACCAAGTGTGTTCAAGCTTACAATGAAGCTGAAAAGCGCAAGGCACTTGGGCGTCCAGGTATTGACCCCAAGATGGCTGCCAAGAAGAAGAAGTCTACTGTGGCCACATCTGAAGCATCAAGGCGGGAAGAACCTCACATTGTCTTCCCTACCATCATGACAGGCTCGAAGCCTAAGGTCCCCACAGTGGCTTCAGAACAAAAGAAAACCAGGGCAGCTGAAGCCAAAGCCAGAAAGCGCAAGTTTAGGAACACCACTGATGACACTCCTGTGCCCAAGAAGAGAAAAACCAAGAAGAAAGATCGGGCTGCTCCCACTAAGCCCCTCATTGTCAAGCCCATTGCTTTTGCTCGTCCAGCATCCGAACACCAAGAGCGTCGACTGATAGTTCATGAGCCTGCTTCCACAGAGGCTCCTGAAGCTCAAGAAGTTCCAGTCGTTGACCCCATCACGACTGAAGACATTGGTCCCAAGACAATGTTGTTGATGATGAAGTCCTTCCTCAGATCGAGCGCCAAACGACATCATCGCCTGTTCTCACGAACAACAAACTCATTAGTATTGGTTGTCCTTTGACGCCAATCTTTCAGGATGCCTCATGGGCTGATCGCCCCCAACCAGCAACTCCAAGTCAAGATTCACCAAGTACACCCCGTCCTCCACCAGCGCAAGTCACCAACTCAATTGTGAATGACGATAATTACATGGAGACTACTCCCTCACCAAAGGCATCACCCGTGTTTCAACGGCTTCGCAAAGGCCTAAGACCATCTGTCTCCATGACAACCATCGCAGAAGAAGACTCAAACCAATCCAGCTGAGTGGCACGTTAAGTGTTCCCTGAAGATAATCCTTCTGTGATGGTTCCCGTGTCAGAAGCTAATGCTACTGAAGAGATTCCGGCTGCATTAGCCGATGAAAGACAAGAAGAAGAACGTGTTGCTACACCCCCAACCAACCAAGAAGAAGTTGTTCTCGAGGAGAATGTGTCTCTGCCCGACCCTCCAGCTACTCAAGTGGAGGTTGAAAATCCTGAGGCGGCCACCAACAACAATACTAACGCCAATGACGTTGTCATGGCTGAAGATAATGTGGAGCCTACAGTCAACACTGTGCATGAAGTCAATGATGCACCTGCCACTAATGTGCAGCCTGACGCCGTTGCAAATGCCTCTGCTCCTGTACCGCCTCCAAGGCCTCATACCATTGAGAAAGCATTCTATCAAGGCGAGCTAGTCACTGTAAAATGGCCAATTCTGGTTCCTCCGCCTGCTCCCGGACCATAGTTTGATTATCATGTGGAGCACATGCCTCAGGATTAGAAGCCAAAGCAAGGCTGCCAAGGTTCCCAGGTACTGCATCTGCACCAGGATCATTCAATGTCAATGGCTTCATTGCACACAACACATTCTTTGGTAGTGCCAAGAACCCATATTCCAAGCCAAGAATATCATCGGATCGGTTCTGGAGGTATCATGAACGCAGCTATTACTCCTTGTTCTATACAACCAAGGGCGCATATTTCCTCATATGCATTTGGATTCCAAAGCCATTGCTGGCCTGCCCTGCTTAGAAGAAGCACTTGACTGTTTTAGAGATGCAGGCCTTCTCCAGTTTGTCACTGATAAGGAGAATTGGAATGATGAGCTTCTGCTACAATTCTATGCAACTCTCCACATTCGCGACTACAACAGGGATCCGAAGACATGGGTCCTTGAGTGGATGATAGGCAATGTACATCATGAAGCCAAAGCTTTTGATCTCATTGAGCTTATCGGCCTGTCCACTCTAGGTGAACTCTATGAACCTGGTTGTCAGCTTCACCGCGATGCATTAGAGAGCATCTTTCAGAAGCCAGAACCCAACATGAGCCAAATGCTGAGCATGATGAAGCCACTACCACAAGATGCTGAATATCCCAAGGAATTCTTTGTTGAAGACCTAGAGTATCTGCCCCGCACCATCTATCACATCATTCGGCGAACTCTATGGCCCATCAAAGGACACTCTTCCTCAGCAAAGCTTGAAGGTACAATGAAGACATTGGTCTTCTATGTTCTCAATGGCAAAAGCTTCAATGCTCAGGATTTCTTCATTCTTCAATTTGCTGCATCTAGCTTTGACATCTTTGGACTGAAATTCTATGCTCCATGGGTTATGCGTCTGATCAAGCTTCACTCCGGTGTTAACTATCAGCCCTCTGCACGCAACTATCTCATATTTCTGCCAGAGGTTGATATGTCCGTTGAAGCCATTTACCCCGAGCCTGTCAAGGAAGCACTTTATCTTCACAATGCAGATCATCAGGGTTTCTCTCAGCATGTTGAAGGTGTTCAGGCTGCTTCTCGTCTCTATCCGCTGGCCGACAACACTCGCCGTGCACGTACTGAAGCCACAAAAAGCACCATTGCTCCAAGGACCCGAAAGTGATCTCGTGTTCTCAATGACCGAGAGCTTCTCGTGGCCTTGCATCAGAAACACGACAAGCATCACTACTGGCTGAAGCATCAAATGCAAAGCCTCTTGGTGGATGTCAATCGCATTCACAACCTTGCCACCAAGAATGCCTTTGTTACTCATGAAACCCGTTGGAGGACTTGGAAGAGTTTGACATTGCTCAGTGCTGAAGCTGATCTTCAAGACGATGGCTTCACCGAGAGATTCAAGTTTGACTCCACTCCTCCCAGGAATGTTATCTTGCGTCAAACCCCGCCTCGAAGATTTAGAGTACTCCTCCTCCGCGGCAACTGTTAATGCCAGAGTCCTTGATGACACCGATGATGCTACTTCACCACCTCCAACTTCAGCATGTATCGACAGTGCACCAAGCTCGTCTGCACCACCAAACCTCGACGATGACCTTGCTACCTCACCTACTCCTCATGGGAATGAGTAGAGACTATGTCTTCAAACCTTTTTGGTCCTTACTAACAAAAGGGGGAGAAGCATATGTTGATAGTCTTCAAGAGGGTCCTTATGGGTGGTTGCTATATTTTTTTGCCAAGTGTTTACAACTCTCACTTTTGATACATTTGGTTCTTTGAGTTGTAACACTTAAACTTGATGGTCATCTGCTACCTTTTTTGTTATTCTGTGTGATGCGATGGTAAATCTCGCATGAAGCCATTCCGTAGATGTCCATTTCTCATTATGCATGTCATTATTTCTATATATCTGTTAATGCATAATGTATTGTCTTCATATGGTGAAGAGGATCTCCACAAGTACAACCTGCCATGTGCATTTGCATTCCAACGCAAAATATCTAATATGCACATCTTCAGGGGGAGCCTGTTTGCCATCTATGAAGACAATATCTTAATCCTTTACAATTTCACATACTTTTATCCCTGTTGAAAACTTCAACTAGTTTGTCATCAATCATCAAAAGGGGGGAGATTGTAAGTGCATCTAGTGCCACCCCTAGTTGGTTTTGGAGTACTGACGACAAACCTGGTTGAGGGACTAATGTGTTTGTGAGAATTCCAACACAGGTAGTAGTCCCTCATTGATTCGGTTTACCTACCGGAGATGACCCCTAAAAATGTGTGAAGACACTGAAGACAATGGTGATCTGTGAAGCTATTCACATGGAAGACTATGACATGAGAAGACATTGCATGAAGACTATGGAGCGCGAAGACTTAGTAGTGTTGTTGTTTCCTTTTCTTCTTTGTTGAGTCATAGGAACCACCGTACTGTTAAGTGGGGTCCAAGTGAACAAAGTCAGAGTGAGTGAAGTGATGCTCAACCAAATCCTACGTCTTCGAGCAAAGACAATGAGAACAAATCTTATCCAGAGTCGGATGAGTCAGCTTTACTTATAGCCCAAGTCAAGCTATCGCATGTGTTTGAAATCTGACCTTTGAGACACGTGTCAGTTCCTTAGTGACCCAGGGTCATTTCGGACAAAACAGGTCGGGTTGCCCTGTGGCTATAAATAGCCCACCCCCTACACCATAAATTGGTGGTTGCTCATAGTTAGTACACGGCTTTTGTCGTTTGAGAGCAACCCACCTCCGAAGCTTTTGAGAGAGAATCCTTGCGAGGACAAAGCCCAAACCACCCAGAGCCCAAAGAGTGTTTGGCATCACTGAAGTCTTTCTGTCCGCGTGATCTGAAGACTTGTTACACTTGAGGATTGTGAATCCTCCAGCCGGTTAGGTGTCACATTCTGAGCATCCAAGAGTCATTGTGGATTGCCGGTGAACAAAGTCTGTGAAGGTTTGGGAGTCTACCTTGAAGACTTACCAGAGTGATTGGGCGGGGACTGAGAGTCCTTAACTCAAGGGGAATAAGATGAAGACGCAGTCTTCTGAGTTAAATCTCAACCTCCCTAACAAGACGTACAATTGTCACAGCAACTGGAACTGGTCGAACAAACCCCTGTCCCCCCGAAGCTACTGGTTCTATCTCTCACTTCTCTTTATTTATAGTTTGTCTTCGTGAAGTCATTGCTTGCTTGCAATATCTGTTTGACTTCACTATGTGACTACTTGTCCTGATTGGCTTCATACTATCTTCCATCCTGATCTTTACTACCTAGCTGTTAATAGTCTTCGTGCTTTCACTTTATTGAATACTTGACTATGGCTTGTCTAGTGTAGTCTACCTTCCGTTGCATACGAATAGTGTCATTTCTATTGTTTGTCTTCGAAACTTCCATGTTTTGAAGACTTCCATAAAAATCGCCTATTCACCCCCCTCTAGTCGATAACTAGCCCTTTCAAGCATCCAGGTTCCGCTATTGGTTATTGATCAGAGACGTGTCTCGGTCATGTCTACATAGTTCTCAAACCCGTAGGGTCCGCACGCTTAGCATTCGGTGACGATTTACATTATGAGTTATGTGTTTTGATGTATCGAAGGTAGTTCAGAGTCCCGGATGAGATCGGGGACATGACGAGGAGTCTCGAAATGGTCGAGACGTAAAGATCGATATGTTGGACGACTATATTCGGACATTGGAAAGGTTCCGAGTGATTCGGGTATTTTTCGGAGTACCGTAGAGTTAGGGAATTCGCCGGGGACTATACGGGCCTTATTAGGCTTTAGGGGAAAGAGAGAGGGGAAGCTGCGCGCCCCCAAGGCCTAGTCCGAGTTGGACTAGGGGGAGGGGCTGCGCCCCCTCCTTCCTTCTCTTCTCTTTTCCCTTTCCTTGACTCCTACTCCTACTACTTGGAAGGGGGGGGGGGATCCTACTCCCGGTGGGAGTAGGACTCCTCACGGGCGCTCCATAGGAGGGCCGGCCCTGCCCCCTCCACGCCTTTATATACGGGGGCAGGGGGGCACCTCTAGACACACAAGTTGATCATTGATCTCTCTTAGCCGTGTTCGGTGCCCCCCTCCACCATAATCCATCTCGATCATATCGTAGCGGTGCTTAGGTGAAGCCCTGTGTCGATAGCATCATCAACACCGTCATCATGCCGTCGTGCTGACGGAACTCTCCTGCAAAGCTCTATTGGATCAAAGTTCGTGGGACGTCATCGAGCTGAACGTGTGCTGTACTCGGAGGTGACGTACGTTCGGTACTTGGATCGGTCGGATCATGAAGACGTACGGCTACATCAACAGCGTTGTGCTAACGCGTCCGCTTTTGGTCTACGAGGGTATGTGGACAACACTCTCCCCTCTCGTTGGTATGCATCACCATGATCTTGCGTGTGCGTAGGATTTTTTTTGAAATTACTACGTTCCCCAAAAGATGCTCCTTCCAAGAAGAAGCTGAAGACTAAGGAAACTAAGTCTTCAAAGAAAGAGCGTGCTGCAGCCTCTCAGCGTCTCTTTGTTGAACCCATATTTGTTGCTCCCCCTGCTGCCACAAACCAAGAACGTCGAGTTATACTCCACCAGCCTGCTTCCACAGAGGCTCATGAAGAAGAGCAAGTTCTAGTTGTTGACCCCAACGCAGATGAAGACATTAGTCACGAAGACAATGTTGTTGATGATGAAGTCCTTCCTCAGATAGAGCATCAGTTGGTATCATCGCCTGCTCCAACGAGCAATGAATACATCAGCATTGGTCGTCCATTAATGCCAATTGCTCAGGATGATTCATGGTCCGAGCTCCCGCAAGAAGAAACTCCAGTTCGAGATGCAACACCCCGTACTCCACCAGCGCAAGTCACCATCCGAATGATGAATGACAACAACTACATGGAGACAACACCATCACCAAAGGTGTCGCCCATGTTCCAACGACTTCACAAAGGCCTCGGGCCATCAATCTCTGAAAGGGCTAGTTATCGACTAGAGGGGGGTGGGGTGAATAGGCGATTTTTATGAAAGTATTCAAAACTTGGGAGTTTCGAAGACAAACAATAGAAACGACACTATTCGTATGCAGTGGAAGGTAGACTACACTAGACAAGCCATAGTCAAGTATTCAATGAAGTGAAAGAATGAAGACTATTAGGAGCTAGGTAGTAAAGATCAGGAAGGAAAATAGTATGAAGCCAATCAGGACAAGTAGTCACACAGTGAAGTCAAACAGATAATGCAAGTAGGCAATGACTTCATGAAGACAAACAGTAAGTAAAGAGAAGTGAGAGATAGAACCAATAGCTTCAGGAGGACAGGGATTTGTTCGACCAGTTCCAGTTGCTGTGACAACTGTACGTCTGGTTAGGGAGGCTGAGATTTAACTCAGAAGACCGCGTCTTCACCTTATTCCCCTTGAGCTAAGGACTCTCAGTCCCTGCCCAATCACTCTGGTAAGTCTTCAAGGTAGACTCCCAAACCTTCCTAGACTTCGTTCACCGGCAATCCACAATGACTCTTGGATGCTCAGAACGTGAGGCCTAACCGGCTGGAGGATTCACAGTCCTCAAGTGAAATAAGTCTTCAGATCACGCGGACAAAAAGACTTCGGTGATGCCAAACACTCTTTGGGCTCTGGGTGGTTTGGGCTTTGTCCTCGCAAGGATTCTCTCTCAAAAGCTTCGGAGGTGGGTTGCTCTCAAAGGACAAAAGCCGTATACTAACTTTGAGCAGCCACCAATTTATGGTGTAGGGGGTGGGCTATTTATAGCCACTAGGCAACCCGACCTGATTTGTCCGAAATGACCCTGGGTCACTAAGGAACTGACACGTGTCTCAAAGGTCAGATTTCAAACACACGCAGCAGCTTGACTTGGGCTACAAGTAAAGCTGACTTATCCGACTCTGGATAAGATTTGCACTCATTGTCTTCGCTCGAAGACATAGCATTTGGTTGAGCATCACTTCAGTCACTCTGACTTTGTTCACTTGGACCCCACTTAACAGTGCGGTGGTTCCTATGACTCAACAAAGAAGAAAAGGAAACAACAAAACAACTAAGTCTTCGCGCTCCATAGTCTTCACTCGATGTCTTCTCATGTCATAGTCTTCAATGTGAATAGCTTCACAGACCACCATTGTCTTCAATGTCTTCACACATTTTTAGGGGTCATCTCCGGTAGGTAAACCGAATCAATGAGGGACTACTACCTGTGATATCCTGCAATTCTCACAAACACATTAGTCCCTCAACCAGGTTTGTCGTCAATACTCCAAAACCAACTAGGGGTGGCACTAGGTGCACTTACAATCTCCCCCCTTTTTGGTGATTGATGACAAACTGGTTGAAGTTTTCAACGGGGATAAAAGTATGTGAAATTGTAAAGGATTAAGACATTGTCTTCATAAGTGGCAAAAAGGCTCCCCGTGAAGATGTGCTTATAAATGTTTTGCGTTGGAATGAAAATGCACATGGCAGGTTGTACTTGTGGAGATCCTCCTCACCATATGAAGACAATACATCATGCATGAACAGATATACAGGAATAATGACATGCATAATGAAAGATGGACGTCTGCGAAATGACTTCATGCAGGATTTATCATCGCACATGCGGAATTTATCATCGCATCACAGAGTAGCAGAGAAAGTAGCAGACGACCATCAAGTTTAAGAGTTACAACTCTAAGAACCAAATGTATCAAAAACGAGAGTTGTAAACACTAGGCAAAAGTATAGCAACCACCCATATGGACCCGCTTGAAGACTATCAACATATGCTTCTCCCCCTTTTGTCAGTAAGGACCAAAAAGGTTTGAAGACATAGTCGCTACTCATTCCCATGAGGAGTAGGTGAAGCAGCAGGGTCGTCGTTGAGGTTTGGTGATGCATAAGAACTTGCTACTGTGTCGATACACGCTGAGGTTGGAGGTGGTGAAGTAGCATCATCGGCGTCATCAAGAACTCTGGCATTTACGGTTGCAGCGGAGGAGGAGTACTCTGAATCTTCAAGAGATGGGGTGCGATGCAAGACAACATTCCTAGGAGGAGTGGAGTCAAACTTGAATCTCTCGGTTAAGCCATCGTCTTGAAGAACAGCTTCAACACTAAGCAATGTCAAACCCTTCCAAGTCCTCTGACAGGTTTCATGAGTAACAAAGGCGTTCTTGGTGGCAAGGTTGCGAATGCGATTGACATCCACCAAGAGGCTTTGCATTTGACATTTCAGCCAATAGTGATGCTTGTCGTGTTTCTGATGCAAGGCCATGAGAAGCTCTCGGTCATTGAGCACACGAGATCGCTTTCGAGTCCTTGGAGCAATGGTGCTTTTAGTGGCTTCAGTACGTGCACAGCGAGTGTTGCCGGCCAACGGATAGACGCGAGAAGCAGCCTGGACACCTTCAACATGCTGAGAGAAACTTTGATGATCGGCATTGTGAAGATATATTGCCTCCTTGGCAGGCTCTGGGTAGATGGCTTCGACTGACATATCAACCTCTGGCAGGAATATAAGATGGTTGCATGCAGAGGGCTGATAGTTAACAACGGAGTGAAGCTTGATCAGACGCATAACCCAAGGAACATAGAATTTTAGTCCAAAGATGTCTGAGCCAGATGCAGCAAATTGACGAATAAAGAAATCCTGAGCATTGAAGCTTTTGCCATTGAGAATGTTGAAGACCAATGTCTTCATTGCACCTTCAAGCTTTGCTGAGGAATAGTGTCCTTTGATGGGCCATAGAGTTCGCCTAATGATGTGATAGATGGTGCGGGGCAGATACTCTAGGTCTTCAACAAAGAATTCCATGGGATATTCGGCATCTTGTGGCAGTGGCTTCATCATGCTCAACATTTGGCTCATGTTGGGTTCTGGCTTCTGAAAGATGCTCTCCAAGGCATCGCGGTGAAGCTGACAACCAGGTTCATAGAGTTCACCTGGAGTGGACAGGCCGGTAAGCTCAATGAGATCAAAAGCTTTGGCTTCATGATGTACATTGCCTGCCATCCACTTAAGGACCCATGTCTTCAGATCCCTGTTGTAGCCGCGGATGTGGAGAGTTGCATAGAATTGTAGCAGAAGCTCTTCATTCCAATTCTCCTTATTAGTGAGAAAGCGGAGAAGGCCTGCATCTCTGAAACAGTCAAGTGCTTCTTCTAAGCAGGGCAGGTCAGCAATGGCTTCGGAATCCAGACGCATATGAGGAAATATGCGCCCTTGGTTGTATAGAACACATGAGTAGTAGCTGCGTTGCTAATAACTCCAGAACCGATCAGATGATATTCTTGGCTTCGAATATGGGTTCTTGGCACTATCAAAGAAAGTGTTGTGTGCAATGAAGTTGTTGACATTGAATGAGCCTGGTGCAGATGCATTACCTGGAAACCGTGGCAATCTGGGCTTTGGCTTCTGAACCTGAGGCATGTGCTCCACATGATAATCAAATTGAGGTCCGGGAGCAGGCGGAGGAACCAGAATTGGCCATCTGATAGGGACCAGCTCGCCTTGATAGAATGTGTGCTCAATTGTGTGTGGCCTTGGTGGTGGTACAGGAGCAGATGCATTTGCAGTGGCTTCAGGCTGCAAATTTGTGGTAGGTGTTGTGGAATTATCACGTCAGATGTCCTGTTGAAAGGACTTAGTCATGGAGCCATCGCGATCGGGTTAGCTTAGAGGGGTTAAACAGGACAAAGGACACAGGGAGTTTATACTGGTTCGGCCCCTTGCGATGTAGGTAAAAGCCTATGATCCAGTTGTGGTGTTCTTGATGTGGTCTCGATTACCAGGGAGCAAATATGATTTGCCTAGTTCTCGAGTTGTTGTTTCTTGTCCCTGAACCGCCACCGGGTCATCCCTTTATATACATAGGTTGACGCTTGGCCGGTCTACAGAATCCCGAGGCCGACTCGTACAAGTGTCTGGCTCGGTTTCTCCTTTCCTGACTTAGAATACAAGTTATGCATCTATGGCAGTTCACTACTATGGGCCCTAATCCTCCATTGGGCTTTGGGCCTCTAAGTCTTCATAGTTGAAACGCCATAACCTTCATCTTCATGGGCTCTTGTACGGGACTCCTTGTGAGTGTAATCCAGCCCCTCTTGGGCTGTTTAACTCAGTAGTCATATCCCCAACATTAGGCCCTAGGTTGATTTGAACTTGTTCATGTCAATCTTCAACTTAGAGAATTTCTGATGTGAACATCTTTATGTTGTCCATGTAAACCGCCGTGACATCATCTTCTGGAATCACCTTAAACCGCCATGATGTCATCTACGTAAAAAACTCGTAAGGATTCCTTTTCATTAATTGATCTCTGGAGATCGAGGCGACAGTTGTGTTAGATATCCAATTTTTGACTCCTCGATTTTCGCGCCTGTCGCTTATCCCTTTGCCTTTATAAATAAGACCGGGGGTCCTTTCCATTTTCCCCCTTGCCTCTTTGCATCTTCTTCCTCCTCGCGACTCTGAAGAGCTCGAGCTCCGCCGCCGCCCTCAACCTTCAAGCTTCTGCACCATCTTGGGCCGCTGCATCGACCTGAACGTACCAGAGATCCACGGTGCTTCTCCGCCCCTCTTGTGAATCTGGTAAGTCTCCTTCTTTCAACGCTAGATCTCCATTAGGGCTTAGGTGTTCATCCGTGTTCATCACCATTCATCTGTGTTTGTTGTTACAATCTCATCAAATCTATATAAGCTTGACATTTTTCCCTTGCGGCTGGTGCTGTAGTTTATCTTGCCTTGTAATAATACCCTTTTGGCTACGAGTAGATCCCATCTGAACCTTTGTCATTCTGCTATCACCACTTTAGGGCTCAGAAAAATTTCTTTACTGAACTGCCGTAGATCCAAAATTACAATACCATCTTGTGAAACATGTTTGCATAGTACTTACCAAAATTTCAGATCTGTTTCTTGCACTGTAGGCGATTTAACCTTTAGAAAATGATAATCCGCCAGGTACCATTAGCCCTCACTTAAACCGCCAACTTTACCAGAGCAGAATCCAGTTTAACATGAACATATGCTTTGATTAAATCCCCTGGTTTGACACCGGTTTATGCATATCAATCTTAAACTGTGAACCGTCATTTGAACTTCCTTTACAGTTTGTCAGCAAAAAATGGCCAAACAATTCTCCTCTTGCAATTGGGTTCCTTCCTGGATCAAAGAAGAGCAACTCACTGGATATGTTCTGACTGGCGCTTTAGCCAAGAAGGAGGTCATTCATTGGCGAGTCCCTGGTAGTGAGAATCCTCCTGAACCTCAAGATGGAGAAGTGGTAGTATTTATGCAGCATCTGGACCGAGGATTTAGTCTTGCTGGATCAAAGTTTTTCCGGGATGTACTTGCTAGTTTCCAGCTCCACCCTCAAGATATTGGGCCAAACTCTGTGTCCAATATTTGCAACTTCCAAGTGTTCTGTGAAGTTTATTTGCAAGAGGAACCATCTGTTGACCTTTTCAGAGACTTCTTCCACTTGAACCGCCATACAGAATTTTGTGATGGCCCCAATACTGAACTTGGTGAAGTGTCGATTCAAAATAGGAAAGAAGTAGATTTTCCTCATGCCAAACATCACAGCCACCCCAAAGATTGGAATCAAACATGGTTGTATTACTGGAACACCGCTCCTACCGACGAAAATCCGCTGCCGGTTTACCGTCCTTATCGACTCAGCAATGGACATCCACTACCTCAGCGGCTTACTGCCAAAGAACGACAAACTTATGCACCACAACTTGCTAAGCTCCGGGCTCTTCTAGCAAATGGTTTAATAGGTATTGATCTTGTCCACAGCGGCTTAAGTTCATTTCCTTAGCCACACGGAGACTGTCGGTGTCAAAACCGGCGGATCTCGGGTAGGGGGTCCCGAACTGTGCGTCTAGGCGGATGGTAACAGGAGACGAGGGACACGATGTTTTTACCCAGGTTCGGGCCCTCTTGATGGAGGTAAAACCCTACGTCCTGCTTGATTAATATTGATGATGTGGGTTACAAGAGTAGATCTACCACGAGATCAAGGAGGCTAAACCCTAGAAGCTAGCCTATGGTATGATTGTTGTTCGTCCTATGGACTAAAGCCATCCGGTTTATATAGACACCGGAGAGGGCTAGGGTTACACAGAGTCGGTTACAAAGGTAGGAGATCTACATATCCGTATCGCCAAGCTTGCCTTCCACGCCAAGGAAAGTCCCATCCGAACACGGGACGGAGTCTTCAATCTTGTATCTTCATAGTCTTGGAGTCCGGCCGATGATGATAGTTCGGCTATCCAGACACCCCCTAGTCCGAAACTCCCTCAGTAGCCCCTGAACCAGGCTTCAATGACGACGAGTCCGGCGCGCATATTGTCTTCGGCATTGCAAGGCGGGTTCCTCCTCCGAATAATTTATAGAAGATTGTGAACACCAGGATAGTGTCCGGCTCTGCAAAATAAATTCCACATACAACCGTAGAGAGAATAATATTACACAAGTTCAATCTGCTGACATATTTTGTGGCGTAACGTCACACCACTACCAAGCCTTCAAATTGTTTTTATTGTTCCATCTCAGCATGTTTAGCGAGGCGGTTTCCTTGGCACTTCTTGTCGAAGCAGAGATCATGTTCCCCTTATTCTGGGATTCCCATCAATACCGACGTGGGCAACCCAACCGCGCCATCAATCGTGACGCTTGGGGGATAAGCGAGTTTTACCAGGCCGGTGGGGACGCGTGTTTCTGTCCGCCCATATAAGGGGATAAAGATCCAACCTTTTTACCTGCGCCTTCTTCCTCCTTGGCTTATCCATCTCTGCAAACTCGAGCTGTAGCGCCCAAGCCCGCACATCTCACCTCAACATTCTCTAAATATGTCCGGAGCGGGAGGCAAGTGGATGGCCTCCTCCGTCACGGAGGAGCATATCCAGAAGCTGCGCAGCGCCGGATACTTGTCCAGCGACATCGCGCATCGGCTCCCCGAAGAGGGAGAGCTCATCCCCGCCCCCAGGCCCCATGAGAGGGTAGTATTCCTTCCCCATTTCCTCCGCGGACTGGGCTTCCCACTTCATCCCTTTGTCCGGGGGCTCATGTTCTACTATGGCCTAGATTTCCATGATCTGGCCCCAAATTTTATTCTCAACATCTCGGCGTTTATCGTCGTGTGTGAGGCCTTCCTCTGCATCCATCCCCACTTCGGCTTGTGGCTCAAGACCTTCAGTGTCAAGCCGAAGGTTGTGAAGGGCAGTCAAGCGGAGTGCGGAGGCGCCATGGTGGGCAAGATGTCCCACGTTACGTGGCTGGAGGGCACCTTTGTGGAAACCATCAAGGGGTGGCAATCGGGGTGGTTCTATATCACCGAGCCGCGTGATCCCGAATGGGCAGCGGCCCCCGAATTCAGATCTGACATCCCCACACGGCTCACCTCCTGGAAAGAGAGCGGCCGGATTTGGGGCGATTCGGAGGAGCTGACCGGACTCCAAGCCTGCGTCCAAAAGCTGGTGGACAAGAAGCTCAAGCTCGTCAACATAGTCTAGGTCATGCTCATCCGCCAGATTCTCCCGTGCCAACGACGGGGCTTCAATATGTGGGAGTCCGATCCGGCGCAGCACCAGACTTTGAATAGGCTCTTCGACACTATGTACGAAGAGGTCTGGAAGGTGCTGTTCAAGGGCGCCGAGGCTCCCGCATCCGCCACCGAAGATCGCAGATTCATCTCGCAGCGTCCAGCTGACAAGGTAAGTGATATTGTCCTTTACGGGACGCTTGTTATTCATAGTTTAACTCCATGCGGGATCTAAACTCCCTTTTCTTTGACAGGGCTGGCTGAAGAAGGCCACACAGGCTATCTGTCCGGCCCCATTGCCAGAGGACCCAGCTGATGCCCGCCTAACGGGGCTGCTGGCTCCGGCACCCCACGTGGTGCCGGAGAAGAAGGCCAAGAAGAAGGCCACGGGGACTCGGAAGAGTTCCCGTTTTCAGGTGCTATCGGACGATGAATCGGAGGTCGACTCCTCCCACCAAGGCGAGGAGGAGAAGAAGAAAGCCTCTCCCCCAGCGGGGGGAGGGAAGAAAAGGAAGGCCTCCCCAACAAGGGAGGCCGAAGGGTCCAAGAGGGGAAAAACTCTTCCCCCGGACTGTTCCGCCAAAGCCAGTGACGACGATGAGGACTGGCCTCCAAGGGCCAAGCCCCTGGCGAGATCGTAAGTATCCGAACTCCCGAATAACTTCAAGGTTTTCGTTTTCCGTCACATTATGTCTTTCTAATGCCGCATACAACCCTGCAGTCCGCCTAAGAATGATCTCCCCACCTCGTCGAGCGGGTCCTTAGGGGTGTCGGATATGGATTCTCTTCCGACTGCCTCCACCCCCCGTGATACGGACGATGCCGAGGTGGGATCCCAGGAAGGGACCCACCAGGAGGAGAGGGCCCCGGAGGTGTCGCAGGACAACCTCCCGGACTTTGCACCGGACTTAGCCCCGGAACCCATAGTGGCTCCGGAGTCCGGCGGGCGACCCCTTCGGAAGAAGGGCAAGACCGTGACGCCGGCTGCCTCCGTCCAACCGGAGGTGCCGGATAATTTGCTGGAGGCGCTCAACGGCGCCTCCATCAAAGAGGAACACCGCACTGTTATGAGTGCGGTGATTCAGAAGGTTCAGCTCGCCAAGAGCGGGCTGACCGAAGCCTGCAGCAGCCTTCTAACAGGCTTTGAGGTAAGAATTTCAATATATGTAAAATGGTATCACATAGACAGTAGCCCCTGATGCTCGGTCCGGTGTTCGGAAAGAAAATCCGGACTGAGGATCTTTAGAAAGATAAGCGCAGGAGTCATGAAAATATGTCAATATGGGATTGCAGGCTGTGCTGCTGACCTCTACCGCATTGACTGCGGAGGTCGAAACTTTGAAGGAAAACCTCGAGCGGTCCGAGAACGAGCTCGGCCATGCCAAGAAGCAGCTCGAGGAAAAAGAAGGTGAGTAATACCTTATGAAAATTGTACCTTACAGAAAAGGATTTGGTTGCAAGAAAAATGACAAGGATAACTGGGGTATTGCAGGGGCCACTAACGAGGTGGCGACCCTGAAGGAGGCGGTGGCCGCGGCCGAACGCAATGCGGCTGTGGAGCGCACCGAGCGAGAGAAACAGGAGGCGCGGGTGGCGGAGGTACAGCAAGAGCTCCAGGATCTCGTGAAGAAACACGAGAGCCTGGAGCGTGACTCGAAGACTCGAGAGTCTGAGCTTGCAACGGCTCTTGAGAGTGCCAAAGCCGCTAAGGCCGAAGCCTACAAGGCCCTCCAGGAGATAGAGGCGGTGAAGAAAATAGCAGCGGGTAAGGCATTTTTCATGCAAAGTAAGCATGTGAGTGTTAATTACCTGTTGCTTACCCGAATTCGGAGCTCTCCAGGGGCGTTCACAGATCTTCCCCGCAGCGTGTCTGATGCTGCCGCATTCTACCGGGCCGAGGAGGGGAGCTCAACGGAGAAGGTCTTCTGGTCTCAGTATGCTGAGGCCGGACATCCGGTGCCCCTTAGCGACCAGCTGAAGCAGCTGGTTGAGCTCCACAAGGTGGCCGAACAGGCCATGAAGGGCCTCGTAGTTCGGCTGTGGCCTAAGGAGGCTATGCCTGGGAGCTACTTCGGCCTGGTGCGGCGGCTGTTGGACGCGTGCCCGTGGGTTGAAGTTATCAAGCACTCCGCCTGTATCGAGGGTGCGCGTCGGGCCCTTGCCCGCGCAAAGGTGAACTGGGGCAAGATGGATGCCCAGAAGCTTGTGATGGACCCCCCACCAGAGGGCAAGGAGCATCGCACGCTCGAGATGTATTATAGGAGTGTGCTGAAGGGCGCCCGCATTATTGCGGGTGAGTGCTCCAAAGATGTAATATTTGAGTAGACTCGCATTTTTTTATCCTGTGCGCTGAAAACTTGGTTCATATGCGCTAAGCAACGCTTGCTAATTTAAAATATTACCTTCTGTGCGGCTGTTTATCAAATCTGAGAGATGGCAAGTCGTCGGCTTCAGCCCCCATGCCACGAGTCCTGGGGTGTTCGGTATAAACTCGAGCGCTCTTGTCCCATTTTTGGGTCCATCTAGGGAGGCGCTCGACACAACGAACAAGGCAACCGGACTTATAATGCTTGAACACTCTCACTTAGCCATAGAATTCTATAATTTTAAATTTCGGCGAAGCCCATAGTTTTCGGAAGGCCGAATTTGGGGCGCTATCCACGCCTTGACCGGACATAATCCGGCTCCTCGCTCGAAGCGGCATAAGTCTTTAGGGACTTGCAAAGAACCTCTCGAACAGCGACCAGCTCTCGCCTCATCATGACGGTCAGTTTTAGCTTTCTCCACTGAGGCGTTAACCCAGCTCAACTGGGGCGCAATCGTAGTGGTTCTCCCAGTGCTACCTTAGCCAATAAAACGGAACGTAAGGTACCAAAACATGGGAGCCGGGCAAACCCAACTATTGACCCAAGAACATGATTCGGAGCCGATGCATATAATGCTATAAGTTCGGGGTGCCGCACTTGTGAAAGTGTTCGGACTTATCACACCATAACGCGGGAAACATAAGCCCCTGGTGTATTTAGCCGTACCAAAACGTACGGATGCAGCATGTCATGGATGAACATATGTGTAAGAAAGAAATGCAAATAGAAGCAAAAATGTGCTGCATTGCTTTATTCAAATAAAAACTGCTGTAAGTGCAGGACGATACAAGTGGTGCGGTAAGCAAGGGATGAGACTATTTAACATGCCCCCCTCCAGGGGTAGGCTACGGAATAATGCATAAAACAGATTTAATGCTCATAATGGAGACCACCTGGATTTTCGTTGTAGCCTTTCTCCTTCCCTGGCTGTTGTATCGTGGGTTCGGCATGTCTGCTGCCGGACAGGGCCTCTGACGAACGGAGTCCTATGGGTAAAAAATAAAAGGAAAAGAAACGACACACTTAAGGGCCCCTGGTGCGGTTGAGCCACAGTCTGGGCTTATCGTGGTCGAGCCCCTTGCCCCATGCCCATGGTATCTTTAGAGCGTAATGGAGTACACGAAGGGTCTGTCTTAATGTTGTACAGGGGCTGGGGTTGGGGCCGCACTGCTACGCGTGCTCGGAACGCGCCAGGTGGTCGTGTTGTAGGTTACACCGGGCATGCTTAGCTGTGTCCGGCCGCTTAGCAGCCGGACTCGAGAATTGCCTTAAAAGGCTGCTTTGTACTTCTGCCGCGAGAGCCGCTGTATGTTCCTCCGTTCGGAGGGAGCGTTCAGTGTTTTCGTTGACCGTGATGACTCCTCTAGGGCCTGGCATCTTGAGCTTGAGGTATGCGTAGTGCGGCACCGCGTTGAACTTTGCGAACGCGGTACATCCGAGCAAGGCATGATAGCCGCTGCGGAACGGGACTATGTCGAAGATTAACTCCTCGCTTCGGAAGTTATCCGGGGATCCAAAGACCACTTCCAGTGTAACTGAGCCTGTACAATTGGCTTCTACACCTAGTATGACGCCTTTAAAGGTCGTCTTGGTAGGTTTAATCCTTGAGGGGTCTATGCCCATTTTGCGCGCCGTGTCCTGATAAAGCCGGTTTAGGCTGCTACCGCCGTCCATCAGGACTCTGGTGAGATGAAATCCATCGATGATTGGGTCTAGAACCGATGCGGCGAACCCACCATGGCGAATGCTGGTGGGGTGGTCCCTTCGGTCAAAGGTGATCAGGCAAGAGGACCATGGATTGAACTTCGGGGCAACTGGCTCCATCGTGTATACATCCCTGAGTTCACGCTTCCGCTCCCTTTTGGGTATGTGCGTGGCATATATCATGTTCACCGTCCGCACCTATGGGGGGAAACCCTTCTGTCCTCTATTGTTCGGTGGTCGGGTCTCTTCCTCGTCGTCGCTATGTAGCCCCTTGTCGTTGTTTTCGGCAATTAACTTGCCTGCCTGCTTGAACACCCAGCAGTCCCTATTAGTGTGGTTAGCTGGCTTTTCAGGGGTGCCATGTATCTGGCACAAGCGGTCGAGAATTCGGTCCAAATTGGACGGACCCTGAGTTGTTCTTTTGAATGGCTTTTTCCGTTGACCGGGTTTAGAGCCTCTGAATCCGGCATTGACTGCCGTATCCTCACTATTATCGCCATTAATGCGGTGTTTGTTTTTGTAGCGACGCGACCTGCCACTACGGTCCTTGATATCCGGACTACCAAAATTTTTGTTGAGGTTTTTGCTGCGTGCTAGCCAGCTGTCCTCACCCGCACAAAAGCGGGTCATGAGTGATGTAAGGGCTGCCATGGATTTCGGCTTTTCCTGTCCCAGGTGCCGGGCAAGCCACTCGTCGCGGATGTTATGCTTGAAGGCCGCAAGGGCCTCGGCATCCGGACAGTCGACGATTTGGTTTTTCTTGGTTAAGAACCATGTCTAGAATTGTCTGGCCGATTCGTCTGGCTGCTGAATTATGTGGCTTAGGTCATCTGCATCTGGTGGTCGCACGTACGTGCCTTGGAAGTTATCGAGGAATGCGGCTTCCAGGTCCTCCCAACTCCCGATTGACTCTGCTGGCAAGCTGTTAAGCCAGTGCCGGGCTGGTCCTTTAAGTTTGAGTGGGAGATATTTGATGGCGTGGAGATCGTCTCCGCGGGCCATGTGGATGTGGAGGAGATAGTCCTCGATCCAGACCGCGGGGTCTGTTGTGCCATCATAGGATTCAATATTGACGGATTTAAACCCTTCTGGGATTTGATGATCCATTACCTCATCTGTGAAGCACAGTGGGTGTGCGGCGCCTCTGTACTGGGCAATATCGCGGCGGAGCTCAAAAGAGCTTTGTCTGTTGTGTTCGGCCCAGCCGGACTTACTGTGTCCGGGGTGACGGTGATCGTCACGTAACGTGGGGCGCCCACGTGATCCATAGATCGATCTTGATTGTCTTGCCTTATCCTCCAGTATGTCGCGCAAGTCCGGAGTGTTCCCCTGTGGCCTTGTGCTTTTCGAGCGATGCCGGGGTACGGGTCTAGTGAAGGGCCTTGAGGCCTCTCTGTCGCGACCACGGGGTGGTCGATCAGCCGTATTGTCTCCTGGTGAAGCGGGATCATATGCCTCCACCTCTAATCGGGGGAGCAGCTTACGTTTGGGGTAGCTTTTGGAGGGGCGTTCGAGTTCATGCTCTTCGGCCGCGAGGACTTCGGTCCATCTGTCGGCTAGCAGATCTTGATCAGCTCTAAGTTGCTGCTACTTTTTCTTGAGGCTGTTTGCCGTGGCCATAAGCCTGCGTTTGAAACGCTCCTGTTCGACGGGATCCTCAGGCACGACGAATTCGTCGTCGTCGAGGCTTGCCTCGTCTCCGGAGGGAGGCATATAGTCCTCTACCTCTTCTTCGGCCGCTCTCTCATGAGGGCTGGCGTCCCCCTCCTCCTTTGCTGGATCTTGCTGGAGTGGGTTGTCTTCAGCGCTATCCGGTGTATTATTGTCTCTGGTGCCGGAATCCTCATTCCTGCTGTGGCGGGATTTAGAGCGGCGCCGCTGACGCCGGCGCTTGGGCTGTTTCTTGGAGGGGTCATCCTCCGCTATTCCTTCGCCGTTCCCATCCTTTGGGATATCCATCATGTATATGTCGTATGAAGAGGTGGCTTTCCAGTGCCCGGTGGGCGCTGGTTCTTGGTCGTCTCCGGCATCGTCGTCCATACCGTCGATGTCCTCAGAGTCGTAATCTAGCATGTCGGTTAGATCGTCGACAGTGGCTACCAAGTGGGTGGTGGGTGGGCTCTGAATTTCTTCGTCGTCCGCATCCCAACCGTCCTGGCCACAGTCCGGCCAGGCCTCTCCTGATAACGAGAGGTACTTTAGCAAACTCAAGATGTCGCCAAAAGGTGAGTGTTGAAAGATGTCCGCCGTGGTGAACTCCATGATCGGCGCCCAATCGGATTCGACTGGAGGGGGCGCGGGAGGTCCGGAGTTCGGCAAGGAGTCCGGCACCTCGGAGTCACAAGCTTCATGGGGGACAAGATCGGTGTTCGGCTCTATCGCCGTAGAGGTTGCAGCCCCCGAGGTGGTGTCTAGCCATCCATCCTTGGTCTGCGCAGCCGGCTCCGAGTTGAAGATCGGAGCGGGTTCAAGTGCGGCCTCCAGGGTACTGTCCGGCTGCAGAGCTAAATCATGCCCATCGTGACAGTACGGCACGCTCGGCTGTGGCTCGAATCTGTTGAGGATCAAGTCCCCGCGGATGTCAGCCGTGAAGTTCAAATTTCCAAATCTGACCTGACGGCCAGGGGTGTAGCCTTCGATCTGCTCCAGCTGGCCAAGCGAATTGGCCCGCAGTGCGAAGCCGCCGAATACGAAGATCTGTCCGGGGAGGAAGGTCTCACCCTGGACTGCATCGTTGTTGATGATCGAAGAAGCCATCGAGCCTATCGGTGACGACACAGAGGAACTCTCAATGAAAGCACCAATGTCGGTGTCAAAACCGGCGGATCTCGGGTAGGGGGTCCCGAACTGTGCGTCTAGGCGGATGGTAACAGGAGACAAGGGACACGATGTTTTTACCCAGGTTCGGGCCCTCTTGATGGAGGTAAAACCCTACGTCCTGCTTGATTAATATTGATGATGTGGGTTACAAGAGTAGATCTACCACGAGATCAAGGAGGCTAAACCCTAGAAGCTAGCCTATGGTATGATTGTTGTTCGTCCTATGGACTAAAACCATCCGGTTTATATAGACACCAGAGAGGGCTAGGGTTACACAGAGTCGGTTACAAAGGTAGGAGATCTACATATCCGTATCGCCAAGCTTGCCTTCCACGCCAAGGAAAGTCCCATCCGAACACGGGACGAAGTCTTCAATCTTGTATCTTCATAGTCTTGGAGTCCGACCGATGATGATAGTTCTGCTATCCGGACACCCCCTAGTCCGGAACTCCCTCAGAGACCATGGAGTAGGGCCTCGTATTCAGCTGCATTGTTAGTACAGGAAAACATTAACCGGAGAACATAACAAATTTTATCACCTCGAGGGGAAGTAAGGACAACTCCAGCCCCCGAGCCCTCCAATTGCCTGGACCCGTCAAAGTGGATGGTCCAGTATGTGGTATCCGGCTTGTCTTCTGGTGCCTGCAACTCCGTCCAATCATTAATGAAGTCAACAAGCGCCTGAGACTTAATGGTTATCCGGGGCATATACTTCAACCCGTGTGGACCAAGCTCAATAGCCCACTTTGCAACCCGGCCAGTTGCCTCCCTGTTCTGAATTATATCGCCCAAAGGAGCAGAACTGACCACTGTGATGGGATGGCCTTGAAAGTATTGCTTAAGCTTCCGACTCGCCATA